>NC_092526.1:47980000-48246320 GCF_037038585.1 Patagioenas fasciata
GGAAATTTTACCCTGAGTGGCCCAAGGTGTCCAGGGATGGGCAGTTTTGGCTCTTAGTGGCCTCACAGTTTCCAGGGATGGGACATAGTGGTGGTGAGAGTGGCCGTGTCTCTTCTGTCACCGGGACCAGGCCACGGTGGGGTGACCGCCTCCCTGCCCTGTATTTAAAGGGGTGCCTGGGCGGGCTCCTTTGTGACATCACCAGTGACGTCACAATGCCCACTGTGGCAGTTGCACAACCCCCTGAGATCCAGAGCCTTCAATATGGCTCCTTAGCACATTTTGTGCCCCACTGTGCCTCTCCCCATGTGCACACCATGGTGGGACCAAGGTACTGGCAGTCACGTTCTCCCCCACCCTGGGCAGGGTGACTTCACCTCCACCAGCTTGATACAGGCAATTAACAATTCACTAATTAACACTTAAAGAACTAACACTTAAAGAGCTAACAGAGAGCTAAGCCTTAACCCACATCTCTATTGCCTAACCTTGCTTAGCTTTGTGTAACTTATTGTACGAGAAACAGGAGTTTGCTGACACCTTGCAAAGATGAAAAATCTTGGGTGCATTTTTTGTGTGTCCTTGGGTGAACCAGATAACAGAAACTTGGGCACAGGACAGGAGATGCACCAGTTTAACCAGCTCAGCAGTCTGAGTCCCAGCCAACTCATCACACTGGACCAAAGGTCCCAGGTACAGAGAAGAGGACCCGGGGTCACGATCACGTACATGTTGGTGGCTTATCAGTTCCTTAGGCACAGCTTTAATGACACACACATAGACCAGCCATGTGCCTGAAGGTGGCCGATCAGGTGCTCAGGTGGAAGTGACCTCAGAGCCACCATCACAACTGTGTGCCTCTTGCCGGCCCACAAGTCCCTGAGGCACCACAGACCTGGTCCCAGCAATGCTGCCCATCTCCTCCTTGGTCCTAACAGCTGGTCAAATACCTGTAACCTCACATCCTTCTTCAGATGTCCCGTGGCTGCTCCAGAATCACCCTATGTTGCCCCAGGGGGCCAAGCTGCTTAAGTATGGTAGGGAGAGGGGTTGGAGGTGATGGGGTTTGAGCATGGGAACGAGAGCTTTGAGCATGAGATGTTCACTTTAGAGGTTAAGGGTTAGAGGTAAATTTTGAGATTGGGTTTAAAGTAGTGCATTACTGTCAGGGTGAGGGTTGGCATTTAGGGGTAAGGTTAGAGTTTAAGATTATTGCTTAGAACGCAGGTAAGGGCCTAACATGAATGCCACAGTCAATGTCACAACGGCATCACTGTTACCTGAAACCCTGCAGATCTTTCATCTCTCTTGGCCAAGCCGTTCTTTCCTCTCCTCTCTTGACTCAGTTCACCTTGACCTTCCCACATCTGTCATCACCTTGGGAGCAGCTTTCTGATGGCCTTCATGACTTCTGAGTATTTGCCTTCCCGCTGCTGGTCACTCAGTTCCTGTGACAGAAGTGACCTCACAGCAGCGTCCAAAGGGACGCAATGAGCTGCTGTGCTGCTGAGGTCCCTGCTCAGTCCACCCAGCAGCCCTGCACCACCCCTTAGGTCCCCTACTTCAGCTCATGGCTACCAGCTCGTACTCCAGAAGAGCTCCCATAGGTCCTGGGAGACTTTTCCCAGTCACACGTGGCGCTTCAGCTGCCTCATGAAACTTTTCGTAGTTAGTTAGTTAGTTAGTTAGTTAGTTAGTTGGTTGGTTAGTTAGTTAGTTAGTTAGTTAGTTAGTTAGTTAGTTAGTTGGTTGGTTGGTTAGTTAGTTAGTTAGTTAGTTAGTTAGTTAGTTAGTTAGTTAGTTAGTTAGTTAGTTAGTTGGTTGGTTGGTTGGTTGGTTAGTTAGTTAGTTAGTTAGTTAGTTAGTTAGTTAGTTAGTTAGTTAGTTAGTTAGTTAGTTAGTTAGTTAGTTGGTTAGTTAGTTGGTTAGTTAGTTAGTTAGTTAGTTAGTTAGTTAGTTAGTTAGTTAGTTAGTTAGTTAGTTTTGACAGCACCATGGGCAAGTGTCAGCAAGCTAATTAAACACTGTATCTCTATTTGAATCTTTTTATGCAGCCATTTCCTAAAATGACAGAATCACAGAATGTTAGGGATCGGAAGGGACCTCAAAAGATCATCTAGTACAATCCCCTACCGGAGCAGGAAATACATTGCCTACCAATGGTTTGAGAAGCACTGTTCAGAGGATCTTGTCAATTTGTATTGGCACATTTTATATCTCTACTTCTTTCCCTCTGTCTCTTTTACGTGCCTACCCTTTGAAGAGCTCTCTGAGGAAAAGATTAATTGAATTATGGAATACCACAGATTGGAAGAGACTCCCCTGTCAGTGTCTTCAACTGGATCAAGTGAGGCTCCCCTTACAACTGTTCTGAGTTCTTATAATTCAGCGAGCCTGTTGTCCTGCACATCCTCTCTGGCATTTGCAAGCAACTTAAGTAATTGCTCAACTTTATCCAGTTTTGCAGCAGAAACTGCTACAGGGATCTCTGAAACAGTCTGATTCTTCACCCAGGATGTTAATAACTACCTTTATGAACAGGAAATAGGCCCAGGCACAGCAGGATTTGCCTGTCTCCAGCACTGTCTGGAATCCCACAAGAAGAAATCCCGCACAAGTTGGGCAAACCTTTAATTTTTGCTGATTTTGGAGGTGGTTGATATTGAAGGAGGTTGACTTTACTCGATCGCTTGGTTTCGTGTTGATCCATTGTCTCAGACTGGTTTCTCCTGTTGTCTCTGTGGACGATGGGATGGGAAAGTCCTTGGAGCACCCAGGTGACTGAAGAGCTTTGGTTGCGCACCTGCACAACTTTGTTTCATCACCTCAAACCCCCCATCTCCTCCTCTCCCCCTTATCCCCTTGCATTTTGAATCATCCTGGTTTTGGAGCTGTCTGCTCTATTCCTTTCTACGTCTGAAAACAAATGTAAAGATGAAGGGAAAAACACCAGATTTTATTGCATATGTGGGCTTTTTTTGTGCTTCTTTCTCCTAGATGTGTGGTTTGATTTAAGAAATATAACTTAATAAATCAAAGAGTCGAGACTTGACTACTGAGTTCCACCTACCCCACAACAGGTGCCTGTGAGAGTTTGTTTTCCCGAAGCTCCCTGTATAATCAATGGAGACAGGAGAAAACTCTCAAGGCTGGGTCCTCCCAACCTATAGCTGGCACGCAAAAGAAAAGTTACAAATCTCTTCCAGTCACTTTTCTCCTGGTCTGCATTTAGGTCAGGACGTTTAATAGTAACAGCAATGAGCAACTGTTTGGAAGCAACTGCGTTTCAATGCAGATGGATGGCAGATGAGACTGTGTGGAACCATAACCGATTTCAGTCATTATTTAGAGTACTAAAGAAGAAGAGTTATACTTGTTCTCTATTCTGCCCTCCTATCCCCTTTCCTCAAGAAAGAGAGAGCACGAAGCTGTGGAAGAAAGCAGGGGGTTATGGAAGAGGTGCTTGATACTGCTTATTCTGAAATCAAAAGATACTCAGGGACTCCTAATCCAAAAAGGCAAGTACTGAAGAGTAGAAAGAAAAGCTTTCGATATACATTTGATATGATTTGATTTGATTTGATGTGATTTGATTTGATTTGGTTTGATTTGATGTGATTTGATTTGATTTGATTTGATTTGATTTGATTCGATTTGATGTGATCTGATTTGATTTGATTTCATTTGATTTGACTTGATTCGATTTGATTTGATTTGATTTGATCTGATTTGATTTGATTTGATTTGATTTGATTTGATTTGATTTGATTTATTTGATTTGACTTGACTTGATTTGATTTGATTTGACTTGATTTGATTTGATTTGATATGATTTGATTTGATTTGATTTGATTTGATATGATTTGATTTGATTTGATTTGATTTGGTTTGATTTGATTTGATTTGATTTGATTTGATTTGATTTGATTTGATTTGACTTGATTTGATTTGATTTGATCTGATTTGATTTGATGTGATTTGATTTGATTTGATTTGATTTGATTTGATTTGATTCGATTTGATGTGATCTGATTTGATTTGATTTGATTTGATTTGATTTGATTTGATTTGATTTGATGTGGTTTGATGTGATTTGATTTGATTTGATTTGACTTGATTTGATTTGATTTGATTTGATTTGATTTGATGTGATTTGATTTGATTTGATTTGATTTGACTTGACTTGATTTGATTTGATTTGATGTGATTTGATTTGATTTGATTTGATTTGATTTGATTTGATTTGATTTGATTTGACTTGATTTGATTTGATTTGATTTGACTTGATTTGATTTGATTTGATTTGATTTGATTTGATGTGATTTGATTTGATTTGATGTGATTTGATTTGTTTTGATTTGATTTGATTTGATTTGATTTGATTTGATTTGATTTGATTTGATTTGATTTGATTTGATTTGATTTGATTTGATTTGGGGTCAAATCAATTTGGGTCCCCAAGGGACCCAAAAAGGGACCCAGGAGTTTGGGAGGGACCCAGGAGTTTGGGAGGGACCCAGGAGTGCCCCAGTGGACCCAAATAGGGACCCAGGAGTGCCCCAATGGACACATTTGTGCAATAAAAGGGATGACTTAGCCACAGAGGTGTGATAGATGTTTGGAACCAGTCTGCATGAATTTGGAATTTGGCAGGAATGGCATAAAATAGCTACCAGACTTTAAAATCCCCTGTGTTGAAGGAAGAATTCTTTACGAGTGTTCGAAAAAGGTTGAAAGAAGACGACAAATTGTCTGAGATCTCCAGTTTAAACTGGATAGAGAAAAATCAGGGTGTGAGAAATGCTTGAAATACTTTATTTGTGTACTATAGGAAGACTGCAAGGAAGGAAAGAAGCAGAGAAGGTTTTGTAGAGCGTTTCACGCAGACTGTGGAATTATCACACTTGTTTTTTGCCGTGTTCCTGTCTCAGCATGATGAACTGAAATTCAACATGGGACCAGAAAATGGAACTGCAGTTACTGAGTTTGTCCTAGAGGGTTTCTCAGGGCTTGATCAAAGACTACAGCTCTTACTCTCTCTGTTCTTTCTGCTCATATACCTGACAACAGTGATGGGGAACACTACCATAACTTTCCTCGTATATGCAGATCACCGCCTACAAACCCCCATGTACTTTTTCATTGCCAATCTGGCCTTCCTAGAAATCTGCTTTACATCCTCCACAAGCATAAAATTGGTTGTGATCCTGGGTTCTGGTAAGAGAACAATCTCACTAAGCAGCTGCTTTGCCCAATCCTATTTCTATTTTTCCATCACTTTTTCTGTGACAACTCCACCTTATTCAAACTGTGCTGCTCTGACACCAGCTTGCTCTGGAAAATAGACTCTGTTTTCTTATCATTTGTCGTTCTGGGTTCCTTATGTTTAACTCTGGCATTTTACATGTGCATCCTTTTCTGCATTCTACATCTTCCAGCAGCCTCTGGGAGGAAAAAACCTTTTACCACGTGTTCTTCCCATCTCACCACTTTGGCCGTTGTATATGGGAGCTGTGTTGTTCTCTATGCATGTCCTTCAGAATATGTTTCCTTGGAGACTAACAGCATTGTAGCGTTGCTGAACACTGTTCTGTACCCATTCTTAAATCCATTCATCTATGGTCTCAGAAACAAGACTGTGATACTGGCCCTGAATGAAGCCATTGCCCGTACAACAACACAGATTTTCCCCTAATCATGAGGCATTTCTGGACAGCAATTCCAGTGATCTGCTATCATATGCTAGATAATACCAATGCATATGTACACAAGCTCCAGACACAGATGACTCAGGAGATTTATGTTCTCGTTGGATGTTGTTAAGTGATAAGAAGCTCCTCTGCACACACAAAGAAGGCACTAACAAAGGCAGGAGAAGTAAGTCAGTTAATACCCTGCCCCGACTGCTCCCAGCACCATCACAGGAGCCACCAGCTCATCACAAGCCCACCTCCAAAACCAAGAATAGCACAGAGGCTCATTGGCAAGTGGGAACCCAAATTACAGGCTCTGAGGAATTAACATCTTGTTCCAAGGCTGCCCTGGGAGTGCCATCAGCCTCATTGTCCAGGTTTGAAGCCCATTGAGAGGAATGACTGAGAGCAGCTCTCTGGATCACCATTTAGACTAACAGGATTTTGCCTAGGGGTGCAGGACACATTCGGGTGCAGGGGAAGAACGTTTCTGGATTACACAGGACTTATCATGGGAAGTCTGGGGAAGGACCCCAACCAGTGCAGTCTGTCCTGTCTTCTCATTAAACTTAATTTCTAAATCTATGCTATGTGAGCAAATCTCTCCTCTGCGTGAATGTGTGAGTGTAGCGAGCAGAACAGGAGCAGGGGGTCAGACAGCCTGTATGTCATTGGTGCCAGCAACTGAGAGACCAGAGTGACCAGACATAAGAGTGTGTGTGCACATGTGTGTGACTGGGGGGGTCTGTACCAGTATCTGGAATGGGGCTGCAGCCCTGGGGGCTCATGTGTCCTGGTGTCTGCAACTGGCAAGGCCGATATCCTGAGGAGGCTGCTGAGCAGACTGTTTGGGCCCAGGATCCACCCTGTTACAGGTATATGTGTAAAACAGACTAGACTAGACTAGACTAGACTAGTTCAGTGGGAAGAGGCCTACAATGATCATCTAGTTCCAAATACCTGACCCATTCAGGGCTGACCAAAAGATAAATCATGTACCAAGGGCATTGTCCAAGTGTCTCTTAAACACTGACAGGCTTGGGGTATTGACCACCTCTCTAGGAAGCCTGTTCTGGTTTTTGACCAACCTTGATAAAGAGATGGTTCCTAATATCTAGTCTAAACCTTCCCTGACCAAGCTTTGAACCATTCCCACGTGTCCTATCGCTGGACACCAGGGAGAAGATCTCAGCACCTCCCTGTCCATGTCCCCTCCTCAGGAAGCTGTAGAGAGCAATGAGCCTCCTTTTCCCCAAACAAGAGAAGCCCAGAGTCCTCAACTGCTCCTCAGAGGACAATCCTTCCAGACCTTTCACCAATTTTGTTGCTCTGCTCTGGACACATCCAAGGGCCTTCACATCCTTGTTGTAATAGTATATGGGGCCCAGAACTGCACACAGCCCTCAAGGTGAGGCCATACCAATGTTGAATACAGCAGCATAGTCACGTCTTTTGACCACATGGCCACGCTGTGTTTGATGCACCCCAGGATGGGGGTTACTGTCTTGGCTGCTGGGGAACAGTGTTGCCTCCTGTTGACCGTGTGGCCAACCATCACTCCAGATCCCTTTCTGCAGGGCTGCTCTCCAGCTGCTCTCTCCTAATCTACACTTGCACTCAGTGTTACTCTGTCCCAGGTGAACAACCCAGCACTTGGACTTGTTCAGTTTCATGCCGAGTTCCGGGTTCTGCAGTTGGGTCACAACAACCCCATTCAACACTACAGGCTTAAGGAAGAGCGACTGGAATCTGACAATGGAAAAGGACCTCGGGGTGTTGATCAGCACCTATCTGAACATGAGCCAGCATGTGCCCAGGTGGCCAAGAAGGCCAGCAGCATCCTGGTGTGCAACAGGAATAGTGTGGCCAGCAGGACCAGGCAAGTGATCATCCCCCTGTTCTCGGAACTGGTGAGGCTGCACCTCAAATCCTGTGTGTAGTTTTGGGCCCCTCACTACAAGACAGACCTTGAGGTGCTGGAGTGAGTTCAGAGAAGGGCAGTGAAGTTGGTGAGGGGTCTGGAGAACAAGTCAGATGGGGAGCAGTTGAGGGAACTGGGACTCTGTAGCCTGGAGAACAGGAGGTTGAAGGGAGACCTTATCACTGTCTACAAGTGCCTGAAAGGAGGTTGTAGCATGGAGGGTGTTGGTCTCTTCTCTCAAATAGCAAGTGAAAGGACAAGAAGAAAGGGGCCACAAGTTGCACCCAGGAAGGTTCAGTTTGCATAATAGGAAAAATTTCTTCACAGAAGAGGTTGTCAGGCAGTGGAACAGGCTACCCAAGGAAGTGGTTGAGTCACCATCCCTGAAGGTGTTTAAAAGACATATAGATGAGGTTCTTAGGGACATGGTTTATAGCCAGAGTTAGGTTAATGGCTGGACACGATGATCTTGAGGGTTTCTTCCAACTTAAATGATTATATGATCTCACTGGGATGAGAAACATCATGGGGCAGCTCACCCATATGGAGTACCAGTATGGATGGATGAATGGGTGGATGGATGGATGCATGCATGCATGTATGCATGGTAGGGCAATCAGATAGATAGATGGATTGAGACAGAGAGGAGCATCAACCTCCCTATCAGCCCAAGGGCTGGGATCAGCCATGGCAGGAACACAGGACCGTCCCCCTGTGTCCTCTGCTCTTGTTTTCAAGAGATCCTTCACACCCGTTGCTGGCAGCCCTCTTGTGCCAGCCCCTCTCACCAGCACAAGACTCCTGCCCAGGAGCTCTTCATGCTGCTCCTGCTACCGCAGTGACAGAGCAGCCTGCCCTGAGCTGGGGAATGCAGAAATAGGTTTCTGTGGGTCATTTATTCCCCCATTGAAGCACAGAGCACTAGGAGCAGGCTGTGGTGCCTGAAAACCACAGTGAGATAGTTCAAGGCAGATCACTGAAGGTCCTTCACCATCTCCAGGAACACTGGGCACCCACAGATGGACACTCAAAGCAGCACCGTGACGTAACATCTTGCCCCATGTCCTCCCCTGAGCGCATGAAAAACCCAAGTACAGCAGCATGGCCTTGGTGGGGGGGAAATTTATTCAGGTTGACCACAGCTTTGGAAGAGGAGCCCAAGCTCCAAATACAGAAAGTGAGGAAATCCCCTTTTACGGGGTGTTTCGAAAAGATGGAGCAAATTTCAGAGATACAGTGATTTCAAAATGGATCCATCTTTTCGAAACATCCTGTGTTACAGAGATCCAACACAGGAAGTCGTGGTCCCAGAAACAGGTAAACAGGTCTCTGGTTCCAAGAGGCTGGCTTCATGCCTCTGGAGAAGTTTTGTGGATGAAGAAATTCTTTGACAAACATGGTTATCGCAGATAAAATGCACAGCCCAAAGCAGGATCCTGAGATGAATTGGAAATAACTTCTGAAGAGACTTGGGTAACTAATTGTTCTAACAGAAAAATGATTGAATCACTTTCTTCAGTGCCACTTTCAGCTCCTGGTTCCTCATGGTGTAGATGAGGGGGTTCACTGCTAGAGGCACCAGTGAGTACAGAAAGAGACCACCAGGTCCAGGCTTGGTGAAAAAATGGAGGGGGGCGTCAGATAGGCAAACATGGCAGTGTTGGCAAACAGGGAGACCACGGCCAGGTGAGGGAGGCAAGTGGAAAAGGCTTTGTGCCATCCCTGCTCAGAGGGGATCCTCAGCACGGCCCTGAAGATCTGCACATAAGACACCACAATGAACACAAAACACCCAAATGCTACTAAAAGACTAACCACAATAAGCCCAAGTTCCTTGATGTAGGTGTTGGAACATGAGAGCTTGAGGATCTGGGGGATTTCACAGAAGAACTGGCCCAGGGCATTGCCCTTGCACAGGGGCAGTGAAAATGTATTGGCCGTGTGCAGCAGAGCATTGAGAAACCCAGTGGCCCAGGCAGCTGCTGCCATGTGGACACAAGCTCTGCTGCCCAGGAGGGTCACGTAGTGCAGGGGTTTGCAGATGGCAAGGTAGCGGTCGTAGGACATGACAGTGAGAAGATACAACTCTGCTGAAATGAAAAAGGAAAACAGAAAGACTTGGGAAGCACATCCCATATAAGAAATTGCCCTGGTGTCCCAGGGGGAGCTGGACATGGACTTGGGGAGAGTGGTGGAGATGAAACCCAGGTCAAGGAGGGCGAGGTTGAGCAGGAAGAAGTACATGGGGGTGTGGAGGTGCTGGTCACAGGCTATGGTGGTGATGATGAGGCCGTTGCCCAGGAGGGCAGCCAGGTAGATGCCCAGGAAGAGCCAGAAGTGCAAGGGCTGCAGCTCCCGTGTGTCTGCGAACGGCAGAAGGAGGAACTGGGTGATCGAGCTGCTGTTGGACATTTGCTGTCTGTGAACATGGGGACCTGTGCAAGGAGGAAAAGACAGTGACAAATTAGGGGAGACTTCTCTGAGCAAAATAAACATGCTTTTTCTCATTAAAACCTCCTCCCTGAAAGAGGGATATGTCAGTTTATTTTGTTTCTACAAAATGAGAAACGTGTTTCATCACAACTTAAAATACAGCTTAGGTACCTGGTTTCCATGAATCATCTCTGGGGCAAGACCCCCAGTGTTGGTGTCAGAACAAGAATGGAAACACACTCCCACGCCAATCCCATACAGCAAGAGCACCAGGGAGAGGTGGAGAAACAGGGAAGGACACTGAAGTGTTCCTGAAAATTAAAGCAATAACAGAAAGGCAGACGGGCAGGCTGTGGAACCTCCTCCTTACCCGGCTGTGCTGATGTCACTCACATAATGACACTGTAGAGCAAGTACGTTTAGCACCTTTTCTGCGTACCACGTACCAGGAACCCTTCACCTGGAGGTGCAGCTGGTGAGGTGAAGACTCATGACCTGGACCCCATGGCTTTGGGGCAGAGGCTCTGCTGGGGAAGAGAGGAGACCAGGGCTTACACTGGGAAACATCTCTGCACTGCAGGAGATGGCAGGGGGGGTCCTGAATCCCGCCTCCCCAGCATTTCTGGTCCATCTCTCTCTCCCTGCCCATGCCTGTGCTGCCTGCAGCTGTGTCTCTGTCCCTGGGTCTGCTCCCTGTCAGTGTCACAGACCCCATCCCACCCACTGTGTGCTCAGCTCTGTCCTGCTCACACCTCCTGGCACTGCCCAGGGGCAGTTCTGTGTGTGCAGGGACTCAGGAGCAGCTCAGACAAGTCCTAACGAGAACTGGGGTCTCAGTGTCTTCTCCAAAGAGATAAATAAATCCCCGTCTCCCACTGCACACCAGACAACCAAGAGTGGAAAACTGAAAGCACAGACTCCTTCCCTTGCAGCTGTTGCTGTCTTGATGTTGTTGTTCAGAAGGACCCTCTGCCATGTCTGTGGGGTTGATCTGGAGCTCTGAGCAGCCCTGACCCACACAACACCCTTCAACCCCACAAGCTCCCTGCCTGCCCTGCCGGGGGTCGCTCCTTCCCCCACAGCTTCTGCCATGGGATCTCCCCGGGCAGGTTGAGCGCTGACCCTGCCAGGCGGCAGAGTCCCTGTCCCGGCACAGCCCTGGGGTGCAGGGACCCTGCTCTGCAGGACAGCCCTGGGCACCCCTGGGTGCACAACTTGCTTCTCAGATTTTCAAAGTTGCTGAAAAAGATCCCCATCCTTACAGATCCCATCAGCTGTGCCTGTGCCAGTTTTAGGAGATGCCTCCAGGAGCTACAGCTGCATTGCCCTGCACCCAGAGACTTACCATGGCAAGGGCTGCAAAGGTTTCTCATCCAGTGAGCTCTCAATCATCCTCCCAATCCTGACCACCATTAATCTCTCTCTGCCTTGCTCGTCTCCCTGAGATCGCCAGGCAGAGCCCTCAGCCCTGCTGCGCTGTGCAGAGGAGCTGCTCCTGGGCAGAGCTGTCTCTCTGCAGTGCTGCCGCTTGCCAGGAGCTCCCTCTGTCCCTGGAGCCCAGCCCAGCTCAACAGCACAGGAGCAGCCCAAGGAGCTTTAATGACCCCTCTGGTGCCGTTGGTGCTGAGTCCATGGACCTCAGACCCTGGAGGAAGATGAAGAAACTTCTCAAGAAGTCAAAGTCAGATTCAAACTGCAAAGTTTCTTGTAATGTTAATGAGTCCCACTGAGGGAACCTACTGAGAAACAGTATCCAGAATCTGGGTAGAGCAGAAAATTGGAGGCAGTGATGACAGGTCAGCAAAAGCAAAGTAAAGGTCTCTTTGATACTGATTCAACCTGGATGTGTTTCTTTAACCAAAGGGCCAAGCCCTGACCCCAACCCTGGACTCTTCCTGGGACAGTGTGATGTGGGGCTGTACAAGGCCAAGGGCAGGATTATGGTCCCACACCTCCCAGGTTCCTGGCTGGGGACAAGGAGGCCATGAGGTCCCTGTGCTGGAAGGACAAGGTGTCTCCTCACAGGCATCAGAGGTGGAGACAACAACCATCGCTAAGGGGAGGAGGAGCTCATGTCTGGTGGGGCTTTCGGCGTCCACATCCCTTGATCATCTCCACGACAGCCTGTCCTGTGCTGTGGCATCCCCTGCACCTCTTTCCCTGCAAGCTGCAGACATCCCCCCTGCTGCCCCACCTTGCTCTTGTCTGAGCATCTTCCTTCCTTTGCTGAGATCTCTGCATCCTCCCCAGCTGTTCCTTGGAGCACAAAGCCTTGGGCTGATGCAGACTCCCTCTGCTGACCTGCTCCACCACAGCACTGCCCTTCCAGTCACATTCCTTGCTGCTCATGTCCAGCCTGGACCTCCCCAGCTGCACTTTGGGCCATTATTTCTTTCTCAAGTTCTTTCCCACTATGAAGAAACCTCCACCACCTCTGAAACCACCCTTCAAGCACTCTCAGGCTACTCCTGCACTGCTGCAGCCTCCCCAGCACCACTCAGCCAAAGCAGCCCAGGTCCCTCAGCATCCCACACCATGCGCACAAGGTGCTGAACCTGCTTTGGCAGAGCCCTGCACTCTCCAGTTCCTCCCTGCTTCTCCAAACTGGGAAGCCGCACACTGGCACACACCCGTGCGTGTGGGGTCACACCAGTGCTGAACCGAATGGGATGAGAACTCCAGGTGTCTGGGTCCCCACGCTCCTCCTCATGCAGCCCCGTGTGCAGCTGCCTTGTTCCTGGTGTGCGTGCACCACGGGCTGGTGTGGGGACCTTGGAGTGCCCAGGCCCTTCTCCTCAGGGTCAGTGCTCAGCGTGTCAGGTCCTGCTCTGTCTTCATGGATGGGTTTATTCTCCTGCCCCGATACAGCACTGGTCATTTCATCTTGTCAAAATTCAGAGTTTTCTGATGGGTAAATACCAGATGCCTGGGGGCAGACAATGCCAGCTGAAGTTTGAGGAGTCTGAATGACAGGGCAGAACAACATGGGCAGTGTTGTGGTGACTGGACATCAGCTACAGGATCCCTGATCAGGAAGAGGAATTAGATGAGGCCTCCTTCAGACAAATGAAAGAAGCCTCATGTTTTCAGGGCCGTGTCCTCATGGCAGACCTGAGATATCCCAATATCTGCAAGGTACCAGCCATCCAGGAGGGGTTGGAGCTCATTGACAACATCTTCCTGACACGGGTGACTGAGGAGTCAGTGGGGTGAGGTGCCCTGTGGGACTTCACACTTACAAACCACAAAGAGTTGGTCAGGATGGAACAGTCAGGGATGGGACAGTGGAGCTGAGGCTCCTGGGAGATGATAACAAGGCCAAGAGCAGGATTTCAGGAGAGCAAGCTTTGGCCTGCTGAGGGACCTGCTTGGGTCCTGTGGGATATGACCTTGGTGTCTGCAGTGATTTTCTCTCACATTTCCTCCCTCCTCTCCCCCACCTGCTGTTGTGCAGCGTTTTTTACCCTTTCTCAAACACAATATCCCAGAGGTGCTGCCAGCATCACTGAGTGGCTCAGATTTGGCAGGAGTGGGTCCATCTTGGAGCAGCTGAAATCGGCTCTGTCTGACGTTGGTCAAACTCTTGTTGTCTTCTCAGAGAGGTGACAACTGTAACACATCCACACTCACCCCCAGTTCCAAGACTTTGCCATGTAAATCCAGTTAGATGTTACAAACCACTTGATCATGCAGAAGAAATGGAAAAGATGTTCTGTCAGGAACCTTAGGATGTCTCCAGTCAATGAGCAGGTTCCTATGGGGAACTATAATTGCCCTGACATTACCTGGCCAGGCAAAGCTGCAGGTGCCAACAGTTCAAAGGATCTTGGGCCAACTTCTTAACATGTCTGCCTGGTGGGCCAATGAGGGTGATGCTCACCTGGATCTGGTACTGATGAAGAAGGAAGAGCTGGTGAGGGATGTGAACATGAGTGTCCACCTTGGCTGTTGTGACCAGGAAACAGTGGGGTCCCAGACCCCGGAGGGGAGGGAGGAAGGCCAGCAGCAGAGCACAGGCTGGTGGGCTCCAGAGGAAAAGACTTGGACATACTGGGGGATGGTGAGCAAAGTAGGAAGTAGGTCTGAAGGGTGAAGGAGCTCAGGAAATCTGATCAGCCTTACAGGGCAGCCTGCTCCAAGCAAAGAATTTTCTCTCCAAGCACCCATGAACAGAAGCATTTATCTCATTGAGGGTGCTTGTCTGAAGTGATGGAGCTCCAGGGCAAAAAGGCAGCACACAGGAGGTGGAAGCAGGGGAAGCTGCAAAAGAAGACATTTATACCATGGATGTAGGGATGATGGCTAAGATGCCCTGGGCTTGATCCTTGAATGGGAGTCTGAGGGCAGCAAGACGAGCTGACATTGCTTCATTTGCAGTAAAAGAACAGACACCCTGTCTAGATCATGGTTCTGCTGCTGAACTTCCTAAGAGTAGAATCAGACAGGACTGAGGTTCTTCATGGCTTCTTTGCCTCCATCTTTCCCAGCAAGGGGACTTTAATCCTAAAGGAGAACACCCAGGAGTGGATGGGGCTCAAGTCAGGGGTGACCTGAGCAAACTCAGATACCATTACAGAAAAGGAGATGGGTCATTTGACCAGGTCCTTGAACACAAGCATCACTGTGTTCTGTTGCCTGAAATTCCCAGGAACACCTTCTGGTCCAGAGGAGTGTGACTCCTCTTGAGGCGTCCTGGCCTGTCTCCTCACTTACATGGTGATTTAGGCACCCACTTTTCCATTATATTCAGTCTTTATCAGGACACGCTCCAGAACAATATGAAAACGAAACTGTTGAGATGAACTGCTCTGGAAAGGAAGGGAAGGGTGAGCAGGGAAGGAAACAGAAGAAATACTGATTTCTTGCTGTTTATTATGGAAATGCTTTCTGTTTGGCTATTCCTGAAATCTCTCTAATCATCCACACCAGACTTGAAACATTTAGGAAAATGCTGCACAGAGCCTTGGCTTGTAAGAGCATTTTCAATGTTAATGAGCTGCCATGATCCTGAACTGCAGCTACTGAAACAACGAACAAACCTCTGATGAAGTGAAAGGCAGAAGCAAACCTCAAGTTTCTGAGGCTGTTTGGAACCCCATGAAGGGCCATCACTGACACAGCTGTGAAGGAAACAACCAGTGCAGGTCCCTGTCCCTGGAGGCTGGTGAAGGAAAGACTTGGAGACACTGATTACAGGTGGTGAGGGCCATGTGGAGGTGGCTCTGATGCCATGTCAGCCATTGATGCTTGTTCATCTCCAGAATGGCTGAGACCTGACCCCTGGGACCTGGTAGATCCTTCTCAAATATTTATCAAGGTTTTTCCTGTGGACAGTGTGTTTTGTGTTTTGGGAGTTGGCTTTATGTGAACTGCTGTTGCTTTAACTGCAAGGCTGTGGTTTTCTGTGGAGCTGCAAATGCCTGTGAGTTCCTCACAACTCATCCAGCCTCTTTCATACACCTGGCAATGGTCACCAATCACCTGAGCTGTCCCAGTCCCAAACTTGCTTGAATCCTCTATTTGGATCCATACCCATCACTCCAGGAGGTTCATGCATCGTCCAGGCTCATGGATGATTCCTGAAGACCATCCAAGTGTGGGCAGTGTAAGAGAGGAGCAGAGCAGGGTCAGCTCATGGGCCATGACTGAGCACAAACACCCCAGCAGCAGCCATTCCCCATCTCCCAGGCACAGTCATGCCCACAGCATGCAAATGGCACTGCCATACATGAGTAGCCCAAGAGAGGCCTTTCTTCCTTCCATATTCCCAGGAAAATCTTCCTCCTGTTCCTCCTCCACCTGCAGGCATCAACTGCTTTCCATTTCTGGGCTCAGACATGGCTGGAAGGGTTCACTGAAGCCATCAGCCATCTCATTGCTTCTCCCTGACATGCCCTGACCCTCTCCCACACCTACACATGGCCAATCACGGCTGCTCAGGCCTCCCACTCTTCAGAAGAGGCCTTGAGCTTCTTGGTTCTTCATGGTGATAATAATAAACTTCTTTGCTCTCTGCAGAGTTCATGGTGAGCTTTCTTGTCCATAACAGCCCCCTATGGCCATGTCTTACTTAATGGTTGTGTTTTTATGATCATTTGTGCAGAAAGGGCAGTCACAGGACAGCACCCATTATGTCAAAACTGATGTCAAGTGAAATGCTGTAAAGACCTGGTGAGTTACCCCTGTGTCTAGATAAGTTACGCAAACATTTGAAGGACTTCTCATGCCTTTTAACCTGATTATCCTCAGAAGACCACCAGCTTTGCATCTCAGGAAATGGGATGCCAGAGTTCAAGGGCAGGATGGTTTGGGCTCTGTCCTGGGATCTGGAAACTGAAACGTGCTCCCATCTCCCAACCCCCTGCCCTCCTCAGTGAGCGTGTGAGACATTCTGCCAGCGAGGGCTGAACTCACAGTCATGGCCAGTATCTTATGCCCAACTGCAGCCAATGGTGTCCTGCCAGCTCAGGACTGGAGCTTCCATTGCTGGAGGTATTTAAAACATGTGGAGATGTGGCACTTTGGGATATGGTTTAGTGGTGAGCTTGACAGTGTTTGATTTATGGTTGGACTCCATGTTCTTAAGGGTCTTTTCCAGCCTAAATGATTCTACAGTTCTATGATTTGGGTTGAAACCATTTCAATTCCATCACCTCCAGCTTCCCTCAGAGGCTGCTGTTGTGTGGCACAGCTGTCCTGGCTCTCCAGGCAGGTTGGGCACTGGTTTGGTGCCTGCATTGGCAGTTTTCCCCTTCCTGGAGTAAAAGGCTGTTGAGGAGAGACAGTTGTAGAGATTTGGGACACAGGGGTTTGGAGCAATCCTTTCAAAATCTGAGCAGGCTGAGCTTTGGTACAAAGGCACAAAGGACGCCAGAATCTTTATGTGGTGTGCACTGACACACATTGTCACCTGCATTTCCAGTCTCTGCAGTCCCAGCTGTGCAGCAGAGTCTGGAGTTCTGAGCTCCCTTCATCTGCCCTGTGTGACACCTGTAAAATGGAATTACCCCAGTCAAATGGCTGGTTTTGATTCTCCTCACAGCCTAAAGCACCACGTGGGTCAGGAGACAAGTCACCCATCGAGGACTCATATGCTCTGCCCTTAAAGTTCAGGTGTTCCCGGGAATCTCGGCAGACATGTCACGCTGATATCTGGGTTCAAGGAGCTGGTCAAGAGCCTCGTGTCCATTTCTGTAATGGTGGCTTTGCTGTCTGGCTGATGTGCAGACTCTGTACATGGATGCTGACACCTCTTGAACAACCTGCCCTGAAAGGGTTAGCAATATGGGCAGTTCTTTCTGCAAGGGAATTAGGACAGCAAAAAAGACCCTGGGTTGGGGCAAAGGAAAAGCGATGCAAAAGTTGTGGTCAGGGCTCTATAGGGCACTTGTAAAGCAGCCCTGCACCTCATGTGAATTATTCTTGTGGTCAGGGAGCACCTGAGAGCTTTGTCTAAACTGAAAACATGAAGGGGATGAAAGGACAGCATCATTCAGGCTGAATGTGATGACAGGAAATGTCTTGACCAACCTCCTGCTCAAAGCAGGGTCAGACCAGATTACTCAGGGCTTGATCCAAACACATCTTGGTCACTTTCTGGGACAGAGTGAGTGCGCACTCCTGGGAAACAGTTTCCAGTGCTTGACTGTCCTCAGGAATGGAAAGTTTCTCCCTTTCTACAGCACCTTTCCAAGCCCAAACATCTAGATGGCTTTTTACTCATCTACTTACACACTGACACAGACCATAATATACTGCCTTGGGCACAAGAATATTGAGGGGGATGATGCTGAATGCCTTGCTGACTTCCACATAACAGATCACCAGTGTTCTCCCCACGTCCACAGCCCTGTCCTTTCCTCACAGAAACAAAGAGGATGGACAGGCACAACCTGCCCTGGGTAAACCCCATCACCTTCTCTTCCAGACACCCAGTAATGGGGTCCCAGTGGACATGTTCTGGGGCACAGCCCTTAGTTCCCCTGCTCACCCATTGGCCATTTTGAAAAGTGCACACACTGTGTGAGAGCTGCCAGTGGTCAGGGAGTCCCCCCAGTGTCCATGAGCTTTCCAAAATGGTGGAGAGTGGCCTCCCTGTGACATCGTCCTGCTGTCTCAGCTCCTGGGATGCTGCCCCTGCTGTCCCATAGACTGGAAAGGGTTGTGTTAGTTCCAGTGACCCCTGACTTGATCCCCATCCACTGCTGGTTGTTCTCCAGATTCCTGTCTCCAGTCACACAGTCCTGGGACACATTGCAAGTGAAGATGGAGGACAAGAGGACACAGGGATTCTCCCCTCTTTCCCTTATTAAATTCATCAATGGCCACGCAGTGTCTTTGTTTCTCCTTTAACTGTTCCTGCAGTAGTAACAGCTCATTATGGGTCCTTGAATTGCCTTAGAGGTCCAGACTGAGTTCTGATCTGGGCTGTTCTGTGCTTGGAGGCTGCTGTCCTTGCAGACCACATGAGCTCACTTCTGCCACCCTGCCTGGCAGTTCATTCCATCCGTGTCACAGTTCTGTCTGCAGCACTGACAGCTCCAGCTCCCCAGTCAGGTCCCTGGCTGAGGACATTGCCTCACATCTGGGCTGGACCACCCCAGCTGTGGCACCAGCTCAGCTCTGACCTGCCACACGAAACCTGGTACCAAGTGTCCAAGAGCCCATGTGTGCAAAGGCTTTGCCTCAGAGCACGGACATGACATGGCCAAAGATTGATGAATGTCTCTCTAGACCTAGGATATAAAACCAGAATAAAATGTCTTAACTCATTCAACTGAAGATATTCCTCCTCTAGCTTTGAGGAATTAGATACTTTGCTGTGAGATTCCTGGTGTCCTGTGTAATGATGGAACAAGAAAATATGATTCTCATAGTGATTTTTTTTTTTAAAAAACTGAATATACAGTGCTAGAAATAAGTGTCTCTGAAGAGGAGAGAGAATCAACATCACTGATTACTTCAACTTTGAAGTTGTGCCCCTGGAGCCCCAGGGACATGTGGAGGGAGCCCAGAGGGGACAGAGAAAGGGACATGAGGGGCTGCTCCTGTGCTGCTGAGCTGGGCTGGGCTCCTGGGACAGAGGGAGCTCCTGGCAAGCGGCAGCGCTGCAGAGAGACAGCTCTGCCCAGGAGCAGCTCCTCTGCACAGCGCAGCAGGGCTGAGGGCTCTGCCTGGAGATGCTGACGGGAGAGCAACCAGGCAGAGAGAGATTAAAGGCAATGTGGGGTGGTAGGTTGCTGAGGATTCAATGAGACAAATCTTCACAGTTCTAACATGTTAAGTCTCTGGCTGTAGGACAATGCAGCTCCATTTCCTGGAGGGAGACCCTAAGCTGGTACATCCCACAATTTACAGAATCTGGCAGGTGTCTCTCACAGTATCCCTGTTGTAGAGGAGAAGAACACACTCCAGAGCAGAACTTCCCTGCTGCACTGTCAGAGAGAAAGGGAATGACGACAACTTCTTCTGAGAGTGAGTGCAGGGGGAGCACCCAGGGGTGCCTAGGGCTGTCCTGCAGAGCAGGGTCCCGGCAGCCCAGGGCTGTGCCAGGGCAGGGACTCTGCCGCCTGCCAGGGTCAGTGCTCAGCCTGCCCGCGGAGATCCCCATGGTGCTCTGAGTAGAAGTAAGAGTGGAAGGAGTGACCCCCAAAATGCCAGGGTCCTTCTGCTGTGGAGAGGGTGCTGTGTGGGTCAGGGCTGCTCACAGCTCCTGATCACTCCCAGAATATTTACAACAAGAGGTTTCAAGAAGAAAATCAAGACAAGGAACTTTCCTGAGTCTTTGTTTTCAGTCTCCCGCTCTTGGGGAATGGGTGGGAATAGATGTAAAACGAGTCCTACATTTTAAAAAAATATTTGCATACTACAACTGTGTGATCAGTAGGTCTTCAAGAGAATCCCGATACGCCTTCAGCCACACCTCTGCCTATGCAGCAACAGCATCACTTTTGCTGGACACATTACACTTAATCTAACCCGTCGTGTTTTCCAACCTGCGTACAGGAAGATGCCCCCAGGCAGTGCCCTGTGAACAGGCAGGATCTGTAGGGCCAGGGGGAGGGCACAGAGGGTGGGATGGTGTCTGTGAGCACTGACAGGGAAGAGACATGGACAGGGAAACACCTCCCAGGGGGAGAATCTCCAGGCACCAGGGAAATGATCAGAAATGAGAGGAAACTAAACCCAGAATTGTTATGGGAGGGAGAAGAGAGAAAAGCCCCTGTGATCCCCTGCAGTGCAGATCCCTCCTGTGAGCAGCCCCCTGGCCTCCTGTCCCACCCAGCAAAGCCTCTGCCCTCAGGGCCGGGGGCTCCAAGGCATGAAGCAGCTCCTGTGCAGCCAGAGCTCCAGTTCCTCTGCAGAGCACAGGGGCTGAGAGCAGCTGCCCGGCAATGTTGGTGTCTGGGAGGTGGCTGCACAGCTGGGGAAGGGTGACGCTGTCTGAGTGCCCGGCTGCCTCTGCCCTGGCCTCTCTCACACCCACCCTCACGGGATGTTTCCTTCTTGCTCCCCTGCTCTGGGTCACTGCTGTTGGGATCTTGTTCTTGCTCTCAGGCTCTCTGGGGATGGCAGTTTCAGCTGCAGAGTCACAGCCTGATCTTGTGGGTCCTTTCCTGCAGGTGTGTCCATGGGAACACGTGTCCCAGCTTTGCTCTGACCTGTGGCGTGTGGGCAATGCAGTCTGTGGGGCTGGGGAATGAGGTGAGTCTCCCTGAATCAAATGCCATCCTTAGAATTCTTGACTGTCTCGTTGAGATTTCCTTCCTAGCTGTGAGGTTTCCTCCTAGAATGCAAACCTGTCCTACAGCATCCTTGTGTTATCTGAAAGCCCCATGGAAATGCACAGAGATGCTACAACAGCAAAAATGTTGTTGAGTTTGTGAAATGAGCCGTGTGTCCAGGGCTAAATGTGGAGTGCCGAGACGTTGGGAAAGGGTGAGCCATGTCATGGTCTGAGTTGGCTCCCTCTGCTCTCAGCAGTGCCTGGTGGCTTTTCAGGGTAACATGTGAGTGTGATCAGGCTCCATCTCAGAAAGGTGCCAGCCCAGGGCAGCTGGAGCAGGACAGAGGGACAGAGCAGCTGCCCTCACTCTGCACTGACCCACAGGCATCCTCTGGTCTCACAGGACTCGCTCTGTTCTCCCTGAGTGCAGCAGAAATGCTGAGGGTTTCTGACACCCAACAACACTCCCCAGGGTGGGAGGGGAGAAGGAGCTGTATAAACACCAAACCTCTCCAACTCAGTTTCTCCGGCCTGGGGGTACAGATGCTGACAGTCCCTTCTGCACCAGGAGCGCTTCCAGCTGACACAGCTGAACCCCAGGACTGGCCCCTGCCCCACTCAATCACACAGGGTCAGTCTGACTCCTCAAGAGCCCCTGGGCAGAGACCCTGCTCTCCATTGCACACTCATCAAGCACCGACGAGGGCTCCAGTCAGGACGTTCTCCTGGAAAAGAAAAGTGTCTCTGTATGTGATGGGGTAGGGGGGTCTATAGGAAATGGCTTTGGTTTTTCTCAGAGAAGTCTCCTCTAACTTGTCACAATCTTTTCCTCCTTGCACAGGTCCTCATACCCACAGGCAGCAAATGTCCAACAGCAGCTCCATCACCCAGTTCCTCCTCCTGGCGTTCACAGACATACGGGAGCTGCAGCTCTTGCATTTCTGGCTCTTCCTGGGCATCTACCTGGCTGCCCTCCTGGGCAACGGCCTCATCATCACCACCATAGCCTGGGACCAGCACCTCCACACCCCCATGTACTTCTTCCTGCTCAACCTCTCCCTCCTCGACCTGGGCTCCATCTCCACTGTTGTCCCTAAATCCATGGCAAATTCCCTTTGGGACACCAGGGTTATTTCCTACAGAGGATGTGCTGCCCAACTCTTTTTGTTTTTCATTTCAGCAGAATTTTTTCTTCTCACCATCATGTCCTACGACCGCTACGTTGCCATCTGCAAACCCCTGCACTACGGGACCCTCCTGGGCAGCAGAGCTTGTGTCCACATGGCAGCAGCTGCCTGGGCCACTGGGTTTCTCTATTCTCTGCTGCACACGGCCAATACATTTTCACTGCCCCTGTGCAAGGGCAATGCCCTGGGCCAGTTCTTCTGTGAAATCCCCCACATCCTCAAGCTCTCCTGCTCACACTCCTACCTCAGAGAACTTGGGCTTCTTGTGGTCAGTGCCTGTTTAGCATTTTCATGTTTTGTTTTCATTCTTTTCTCCTATGTGCAGATCTTCATGGCCGTGCTGAGGATCCCCTCTGAGCAGGGACGGCACAAAGCCTTTTCCACCTGCCTCCCTCACCTGGCCATGGTCTCCCTGTTGGTCAGCACTGTCATGTTTGCCTACCTGAAACCCCCCTCCATCTCTTCCTCATCCCTGGATCTGCTGGTGTCTGTTCTGTACTCGGTGGTGCCTCCAGCAGTGAACCCCCTCATCTACAGCATGAGGAACCAGGAGATCAAGGATGCCCTGTGCAAACTGATGACTGATATTTTCCTGAAGCAAGTCTTCTCGTCAGCTTCTGCATAGCAGTTATAGAACAATTCGTTGTATTACATCTTCTCTTTTTGTGTGGTTTTTTTGTTTGTTTGTTTGTGGTTTGTTTTTCTTCTTTAATTTTGCCTTTTTTTTTTTTTTTTTTGTGATGGTGGTTTATTTTTAGTCACTAGAATATTGTCATCCCCTTTGTAATTCACTCTCTTATGTGCCTTTCTGTCTGAGTGGATTTTTAAATAAAGTGTTGTTTTTATGTGTTTAACCATAACAAAGGCCACCACAAATATTTGGGAATATTTCCTGAAATCCTTACTCCAAGGTATTTTTGGAGCTGCAGGGACAGTTTGTGTGTTTGTATGGAAGGAAATGAAGTCCAGGTATGGCAGTGTCACTGGGGAGCACCATCTCTGGATCTTCGGGGGCTGCTTTTTTTCCACTTCCACAGTTTCCTTCCCACCCCTTGTGTTGGTTCAAGGCTTGAGTGCTCTGGCAGCTTGGTCCCCGTCCTGCTGTGTGTGAGACCTGTAACCACAGGGAAGGACAGGCGATGGGCACTGCTGTGACAGAGCTGGCATGCATAATGAAGGGTGATCTCCTCAGGGCAGCGCCTGTATGTTTATGTATTTTTACAGAGTTTCTCTCAAGAACAAGCCCAAGAGAGTTTCGCACAGATGCAAACATGTTTGTAGTGCCCTGCAGCTCCTTATCCTGTTGTCTTGGGAGAGACACCCTAATCAGGTTAAACCATCTGCATGAAAACATCAATAGCTGAGTAAATGGAGCTTCAGTCCAGGGAGAGCAGCAACTTTGAGAAAATCTGGTGTTCACTCAGGTTCGGGTTTGATAAGAAGAAGTGACCAGTTCTATCCAGGGGCAGGAGAACAAACCCATCCATCAGGACATGGCAGGACCTGACACGCTGAGCAGTGACCCTGAGGAGAAGGGCCTGGGCACTCCAAGGTCCCCACACCAGCCCGTGGTGCACGCTCACCATGAACAAGGCAGCTGCACACGGGGCTGCATGAGGAGGAGCGTGGGGACCCAGACACCTGGAGATCTCATCCCATTCGGTTCAGCACTGGTGTGACCCCACACGCACGGGGGTGTGCCAGTGTGCGGCTTCCCAGTTTGGAGAAGCAGGGAGGAACTGGAAAGTTGAGGGCTCTGCCAAGGCAGGTTCAGGACCTTGTGCACATGGTGTGGGATGCTGAGGGACCTGGGCTGCTTTGGCCCAGCAGCGCTGGGGAGGCTGCAGCAGTGCAGGAGTAGCCTGAGAGTGCGTGAAGGGTGGTTTCAGAGATGGTGGAGGTTTTCTGCATAGTGGGAAGGAGCATGAGAAAGAAATAATGGTCCAAAGTGCAGCTGGGGAGGTCCAGGCTGGACATGAGCAGGAAGGAATGTGACTGGAAGGGCAGTGCTGTGGTGGAGCAGGTCAGCAGAGGGAGTCTGCATCAGCCCAAGGCTTTGTGCTTCAAGGAACAGCTGGGGAGGATGCAGAGATCTCAGCAAAGGAAGGAAGATGCTCAGACAAGAGCAAGGTGGGGCAGCAGGGGGGATGTCTGCAGCCTGCAGGGAAAGAGGTGCAGGGGATGCCACAGCACAGGACAGGCTGTGGTGGAGATGATCAAGGGATGTAAAGAGGCTGAAAGCCCCACCAGACATGAGCTCCTTCTCCCCTTGCCTATGGCTGTTGTCTGCACCTCTGATGCCTGTGAGGAGACACCTTGTCCTTCCAGCACAGGGGCCTCATGGCCTTCTTGTCCCCAGCCAGGACCCTCGGAGCTGTGGGACCATAGTCCTGCCCTTGGCCTTGCACAGCCCCACATCACCCTGTCCCAGGAAGCTGCCTGGGCAACGTGGGAGGGAGAGGATCTGACTTCCCATTGCTGGAGTCAGGGCTTGGCCCTTTGATTAATGAAACACATCCAGGTTTACTCAGCATCAGAGCCATCTTCACTTTGCTCTTCCTGATCTGTTATCACTGCCTTCAGTTTTCTTCTGTAACTGACCCTGGGGATGCTTTCTCAGTTGTGTCCCTCAGTGGGACCGATTAACATTACAAGAAACTTTGAAGCTTAGATCTGAGTTTGACTTCTTGAGAGGTTTCATCATCTTCCTCCAGGGCCTGAGGTCCATGGACTCAGCACCAAACCCACTAGAGGGATCATTAAAGCGCCTTGGGCTGCTCCTGTGCTGCTGAGCTGGGCTGGGCTCCTGGGACAGAGGGAGCTCATGGCAAGCAGCAGCGCTACAGAGAGACAGCTCTGCCCAGGAGCAGCTCCTCTGCACAGCGCAGCAGGGCTGAGGGCTCGGCCTGGGGATCTCAGGGAGACGAGCAAGGCAGAGAGAGATTAAAGGTGGTCAGGATTGGGAGGACGACTGAGAGCTCACTGGATGAGAAACCTTTGCAGCCCTTGCCATAGTAAGTCTCTGGGTGCAGGGCAATGCAGCTGTAGCTCCTGGTGGCATCTCCTAAAACTGGCACAGGCACAGCTGGTGGGATCTGTAAGGAGGGGGCTCTTGTCAGGCAATGTTGAACAGCTGTGAAGCTGGGTGAGCACCCAGGGGTGCCCAGGGCTGTCCTGCAGAGCAGGGTCCCTGCACCCCAGGGCTGTGCCAGGGCAGGGACTCTGCCGCCTGCCAGGGTCAGCGCTCAGCCTGCCCGTGCAGATCCCATGGCAGAAACTGTGGGTGGAAGGAGCGACCCCTGGCAGGGCAGGCATGGAGCTTGTGGGGTTGGAGGGTGCTGTGTGGGTCAGGGCTGCTCAGAGCTCCAGATCAACCCCACAGACATGGCAGAGGGTCCTTCAGAGCAGCAACATCAAGACAGGAACAGATGCAAAGGAAGGATTCTGTGCTTTCAGTTTTCCACTCTTGGTTGTCTGGGTGTGCACTGGGTGATGGGGATTTATTTCTCTCTTTAGAGAAGACACTGAGACCCCAGTTCTCATTAGGACTTGTCTGAGCTGCTCCTGAGCCCCTGTACACACAGAGCTGCCCCTGGGCAGTGCCAGGAGGTGTGAGCAGGACAGAGCTGAGCACACAGCGGGTGGGACGGGGTCTGTGATACTGACAGAGAGCAGACCCAGGGACAGAGACACAGCTGCAGGCAGCACAGACATGGGCAGGAGGAGTTAACTGCTACCAGAAATGCTGTGGACAGGATTAAGGGACATGCTCTCGAGTGCAGACACATTTCCCAGTGCAACCTTTGATCTCATCTCCTCCCCAGCAGAGCCTCTGCCCCAAAGCCATAGGGTCCACATCACAAGTCTCCACCTCAGCAACTGGACCTCCAGGTGAAGGGTTCCTGGAACATGGTACACAGAAAAGGTGCTAAAAGTACTTGCTCTACAGTGTCATTATGTGTGTGGCAGCAGCACAGCCGGGTAAGGAGAAGGTTCCACAGCATGCCCGTCTGCCTTTCTGTCCTTGCTTTATTTTCTGGTAGCACTGCAGTGTCCTGCCCTGTTTCTCCACCTGTCCCTGGAGCTCTTGCTCTCTGGGGTTGGGGTGGGAGTGTGGGTCAGTTTTTGTTCTGACACCAACTCAGGCGGTTTTTCCCCAGAGCTGTGTTCATGGAAACTAGATGCCCAAGCTGCATTTTAAACTGTGATGAACCGTTTTTCTCACTTCGTAGAGAGAGATAATAAGCAGAAACATCCCTCCATCAGTGAGGGCGTTTTCCATGAGTAACAGCCCGTTTATTTTCTTTAGAGAAGTCTCCTCTAGCTTGTCACTGTCCTTTCCTCCTTGCACAGGTCCTCATGCCCACAGGCAGCAAATGTCCAACAGCAGCTCCATCACCCAGTTCCTCCTCCTGCCGTTCACAGACACATGGGAGCTGCAGCTCTTGCACTTCTGGCTCTTCCTGGGCATCTACCTGGCTGCCCTCCTGGGCAACGGCCTCATCATCACCACCATAGCCTGTGACCAGCACCTCCAGACCCCCATGTACTTCTTCCTGCTCAACCTCGCCCTCCTCGACCTGGGCTTCATCTCCACCACTGTCCCCAAATCCATGGCCAATTCCCTCTGGGACACCAGGACCATCTCCTTTTTAGGATGTGCTGCACAGCTCTTTTCATTTGTGTTCCTGATAATAGCAGAGTACTCTATGCTCACCATCATTTCCTACGACTGCTACGTTGCCATCTGCAAACCCCTGCACTACGGGACCCTCCTGGGCAGCAGAGCTTGTGTCCACATGGCAGCAGCTTCCTGGGCCACTGGGTTTCTCAGTGCTCTGCTGCACACGGCCCATACATTTTCACTGCCCCTGTGCAAGGGCAATGCCCTGGACCAGTTCTTCTGTGAAATCCCCCAGATCCTCAATCTCTCCTGCTCACACTCCTACGTTAAGGGTTTGGCTCTTCTTCTCATTAGTGCCTGTTTATTCTTTGTGTGTTTTGTTTTCATTGTGCTGTCCTATGTGCAGATCTTCAGGGCCGTGCTGAGGATCCCCTCTGAGCAGGGACGGCACAAAGCCTTTTCCACCTGCCTCCCTCACCTGGCCGTGGTCTCCCTGTTCCTCAGCACCTCTTTTTGTGTCTACCTGAAACCCCGATCCTTCTTTTCCCCATCCCTGGATCTGGTCCTGGCAGTTCTGTACTCAGTGGTGCCTCCAGCAGTGAACCCCCTCATCTACAGCATGAGGAACAAGGAACTCCAGGGTTCCATGTGGAAACAGATAAGTGGATGTTTTCAATAACAAACAGCAACAAACTCTCATTTTCTGCATAGCAGGTATAGTGTAACTCAGTGCAGGCTCAGCCATTCTTGTTCACTCACTGTTGTTGTTGTGTTTTGTGATAATGTTGTCATCCCTTTCCTAATTCACTCTCTGCCTTTTTTTCTGACCAATTCTTTATGAAAATGCGGAGACATTTTGCCTATGTTTAAAAAAAAAATAAAAAAAAAAAAATAAAGGGCACTGCAGTGTTCTGTCTTGGTTTGTTTTTCTCCTGAGATCTTCTTTTAATTCCTTTTTGGAGACACAGGGAGTTTCTGTTTGCATTGGTGGAGGGGAACAGAGTCCATCATGGCAGCCCTGCCAGGGATCAGCAGCCCTTGGTCTTCCAGAGCTGTTCTGGTTCCACTCCCACACTCTCCTTCTCATCCCTGGTGTTGGTGCAAGGCCTGAATGCTCTGGTAGCTTGGTCACCATCCAGAAAATAAAGCAGGGACATGCAATGGGCACTGCTGTGACAGAGCTGGCCTCAGAACAGCCTTTCCAGATGGAAAGGTGATCTCCTCAGGGCAGGGTCTGAAGGTTTAGTTCTTCTTACAATGTTTTTCTCAAAAACATTTTCAAGAAAGTGGCCACACATGCAACACCAGGGTACAGCTGAACAGTGTGTGTGTGCAGGGCTGGCACACAGCAGTGTCCTCTCACAGCCAGGCCTCCTCCCAGAGACCTGCAGGACCAGCAGAGCAGGGGCTGGGTTGTGCCCTGTGCACTGGACACCCCTTCAGAAGGTGCCTCAAGTCAATCACCATGGACTGGCCACTCACAACCACCATTTCCAGCCCTGCGCTCTCACCGAAAGAGGCTGTTCTTCCCTCCATGGGTAGACACTCAATGAGTGCTTCAGCAGTCCATGTTTGCTTTGGACAGATGAGATGTGAGTATCCACATCATGTATGTGAGGTGACATGAACGTGAGTGAGCACAAACACCATCAACTACTCCTTTTCATTCTGTGAAGGTCTGTGGAACACACGAGGTCTTGAGCTCACTTCATATTGGGAGGAGCAACCTATGGGAAATCACCTGAATGCAGCACTGGGTTGTGCTTCCTTTGACTGAGGTCCCCATGTCCATTCCCCATGACGTGGGACATCTCAGATGAGTCCAGAGCAGGTGACACAGCACAGGGGTGAGGTGTCTCCCATCCTTTGGGAGTGGCAACAGGAAGCCAGAAGGACACTGTGACTCCTGCCTCTGTGTGTAAAAGGGACAGACTCTGTCTGTGAGCATCCCTGGGTGCATAAGGAGTCCTGAGATCAACTCAGATATGGATGCCAGACAGAACCCTGATATTTCTCTGTGTGACTCCAGGAACAGATCCCACTGGATCAGTGAAATTCATCTCAGCTGCACTGGACAGGATCATTGCAGGATCGTTCTCCAATCTGTTACATCACCGTTGCCTGTGATTCCACATTGTGCTTTCATAAGTGCCATAGAAACCAGAATGGTTCTGGGGTCCTAAGGAAATGCAGATCTCAAACCCATCTTCAAGAGGAGCAGGAATAGGAACGGGGAGAATAACAGGCTGGCCACCCTACCTCCCTCCCTGGGAAGGGGATGGGACGCGTCCTCCTGCAGCCGTTTCCAGGAATGTGAAGGACAAGGAAGGGACTGCTGAACCCAAATGGACAGGGGAAAGAAAGGCATGTTGTGTACAGGGCGTTTGCAAGGCTCAGCCATGGTCTCCTTCTGGCCAGAGTGATGCTGATGGGGCTCAGGAAGTGGATGCTGGGTGGGAAGTTGGCTGAACCATCAAGCCCAAATATCAGCAGTGGTACAAGGTCCTCTGTGCAGCCAGTTACTGGTGTCATCTCTCAGTGACCAGCACTTGAACAACACTGTTGAACATCTTTATTCTCCCTTTCTAAGATATAACAGAGAGCCCTCTAAGTGCCTTGAGGATGATGCAAACCTGGGTGGAGGCCTTGAGCAGGAGAGTGAGACAAGGTTCACCCTGCCTTGAGCAGGAGAGTGAGACAAGGCGAGTGAGACAAGGGCTCTCTGTAAACCTGAGTTATTCTGTGATTTGACAGAATTTTTGCCTTGGAGAGGTTTCTGGAGAGAGAATAGGTGGAAGTATAGTAAAAAAAAAAAGAATAAGGAAGGGCAGAAGAGGAGATACAGAAGGTGTTACCGAAAGCACAGGAGTTCCAGTGAGGAGTGCTTTTCACTCACAGTGTTAGTAGGAAATATATTTGACAAATTTGAACAAGGTGAGGAAGCAAGATGGGGAGATGGGTGTCTGCAGCTTGTGGGAAAGAGGGGCAGGTGTAGGACTGTGTAGAATATGCTTCAGCCTTGGTCAGGTCCCGGGCCATAAGGAGGGGGATGGATGGGTGTAGTATTATGAGGTCAGTTGAGTCTCAGACACTCATAATCCAGTCAGAATCCTGTGGCTGTGAAGGGGCAGTGAGGTCAGTTCTGTCTCTGGAGGTGACAGCCAGGTGGTAGGGACACGGCTGGGAAAGAACCTCTGCCTAAGTGCCCACAGGCCCTACCCAGGAAGAGGCCTTGGAGATGGGTTGTCATGTCCATCCCGCCTGAGAACATGACGGGACAGCAGCAGGGACATGTGCAACTTGGAAGGTGAAGACTGGATATGAGGAGGAAGAAATGTCAGTGGAAGGGCAGTGCTGTGGTGCAAGAGGTCACCCAGAGAGAGCTGGATCAGCCCATGGTTTGTGTTCCAAAGAGCAGCCAGTGAGGGTGCAGACACAGCAGTGAAGGTGCAGAAATGCTGGGGTGAGAGCAGGTGGGGAAGCGAGATGGGTGTCTGCAGCCTGCAGGGAAAGAGGGGCAGGGGTAGGACCGTGTAGAACAGCCTGTGGTGGAGATGGCAAAGGGCGCTGGCAAGGCTGGAAGGGACCCACAGAACCCAGGTCTCTGTCCCCTTGACCATGGCAGTTGTCTCTGCCACTGAGGCCCAGGAGAAGCCATGTTGTCTTCATGGCACTGGGGCCTCGGTGCCTGCTTGCAGCCCCATGGGGAAGCTGGAAGTTGTTGTCCCAGTGTTGTCGTTCCCTGGGCCTTGCACACCCACATCCCATGGTCCCAGGAAGAGCCCTGAGCCGTGTGTGAGGGACAGGATCCCCCTTCCCATTGCCTGCAGGTCATGACTTCTCCTTTCTGCTTCAGAAAGCAAACCAAGGGGTTTCTCAGCATCAGAGCTAAAGACAAGACTCAAAGGAGACCTCATGGTGGCTACAGCTTCCTCACAATGGGAGAAGAAAGGGAAGGTACTGATCTCTTCTCTCTGGTGACCAATGACAGAACCCAAGAGAACGGCAGAAGATGTGCCATGGGAGGGTCAGTTGGACATGAGGAAAAGGTTCTTCACCCAGAGGTGCTGGACACTGAACAGGCTCCCAGGGAAGTGTCACGGCCCCAACCTGACAGTGTTCAAGAAGAGACTGGACAATGTCCTCAGACACAAGGTGTGAACTGTGGGGTGTCCTGTGCAGGGACAGGAGTTGGATTCCATGATCCTTGTGGGTCCCTTCCAACTCAGGACATTCTACAATTCTATGAAATACTAGGTCACAAGTCCATGTTTTCATTGTACAGATGAGTTGTAACCATACACATCATGTGCATGTCCAATGTGTGCACATGGTGAGATGAACCCAAGGGAGCACAAATGAACCTTGGGGTGCCATAACGGTCAGTGGGACAGAGATGGTGTTCAGGAGTCTCTTCCAACCTGCGGTATTGTAGGATTCCATGAATCTTTTCCTTGGAGAGCTCTATCAAGAGAGATATATAATGCCCCAGAGTAAATACAGCAGGTCCTCTGAGGAACGTTTCTCCACTCAAACCCTTGATATGAAATCTACTGGATACATTTGATGAAAGCAGCTCAGTTTGATCTGCTCACACACTGGAGCACAAGGAGGGTGATGGCTGGGTACGATGCCATGTGGTCACTTGTGTCTCAGGAACTCATAGTCCAGCAGGAAGCCAATGGCTGTGGAGGGGACTGTGAGGTCACTTCTGCCTCTGCAGGGGACAGGCCAACAGCAGGAACATGGTTGGGAAAGGACTGTGAGGTCACACACACCAGACAAGCAATCGGGCCCAATCAGCGTGGTTTTGCGAAAGGCAGGTCCTGCTTGACCAGCCTGATCTCCTTCTATGACAAGGTGACCGGCTGAGCCGATGAGGGAAAGTCTGTCGTGGGGAGTGAATCCGCCACACAGGCTGTGGGTGTTGTGTCCTTAGACTGCAGTAAAGCCTTTGACACCGTATCCCACAGCATCTCCTGGAGAAGCTGCAGCTCATGGCCTGGATGGTGTAGCTGTGATGGGTAAAGAACTGGCTGGAGGGCTGGGCCCAAAGAGTTGTGGTGAATGGAGCCAAACCGAGTTGGTGGCCGGTCAGCAGTCGTATCCCCAGGACTCAGTATCGGGGACAGTTCTGTTTAATCTCTTTATCAATGATCTGGATGAGGTGATCAAGGGCAATCTCAGTAGGTTTGTAGATGACACCAAGTTGGGTTGGAATGTTAATCTGCTGGAGGCTGGGAAGGCCATACAGAGGGATCCTGGCTGACTGAGGCCAGTTGTCTGAGTTTCTATGAGGCCAAGTGCTGGGTCAGGCAGATGGGTCATAACAACCTCCTGGAACAGTACAGGCTTGGAGAAGAGCGGCTGGAAAGCTGCTGTCAGAAAAAGACGTGGGGGTGTTGATTGACAGAGCCTCTTCTGAAGAGCAGGAGGCCTGAGCAGCGGTGATTGGACATGTGTAGGTGTGGGAGAGGGTCAGGGCTGACCCTGCTCTGCTCTGCTCTTCTCTCACACTGCCCACGCTTGGATGGACCTCAGATATCATCCATGAACCTGGTGGATGCATGAACCTCCTGGAGTGATGGGTATGGATCCAAATAGAGGATTCAAGCAAGTGTGGGACTGGGACATTAAGGAGATTGGTGACCATTGCCAGGTGTATGAAAGAAGCTGGATGAGTTGTGAGGAACTCAAAGGCATTTGCAGCTCCACAGAAAACCAGAGCCTTGCTGTTAAAGCAGCAGCACCCCCAAAGCATGAAACACTCACACTGACCACAGGAAAAGCCTTGTAAAACATTTGAGAAAAATCTACCAGGTCCCAGGGGTCAGGGCTCACCCATTGTGATGATGAACAAGCATCAAGGGCTCACATGGCATCAGAGCCACCTCCACATGGCCCTCACCACCTGTAACCAGTGTCTCCAAGTCTTTCCTTCACCAGCCTCCAGGGACAGGGACCTGCACTGGTTGTTTCCTTCACAGCTGTGTCAGTGATGGCCCTTCATGGGGTCCTAAACACCCTCAGAAACCTGGGGTTTGCTTCTGCCTTTCACTGCATCAGAGGTTTGTTCATTCTTTCAGTATCTGCAGTTTAGGATCATGGCAGCAGAGGGCTCATTAACATTGAAAATACTCTTACAAGGCAAGGCTCTGTGCATCATTTTCCTATAGGCTTCAAGTCTTGTGTGGATGATGAGGGAGATTTCAGGAACAGCCAAGCAGAGAGCATTTCCACAAGAAACAGCAATAAAGCCAAATTTCTTCTATTTCCTTCCCTGCTCTCCCTTCCCTCCCTTTCCAGAACAGGTGGCATCGACAGCTTCCTGTTCATATTGATGTGGAACGTCTCAGGATAAGACTGAATGTATTGGAAACGTGGGTGCCTAAATCACCATGTGAGTGAGGAATCACACAACTCTGGACCAATACATGGAAGTTCTTGGGAACCTCAGGTGCCACAGCACAGTGATACTTGTGTTCAGGGAGCTGGTCAAGTGACCCATCTCCTGTTCTGTAATGGTGTCTGAGTTTGCTCAGGTCACCCCTGACTTGAGCCCCATCCACTGCTGGGTGTTCTCCAGACTCCTGCCTTCAGGAACAAAGTCCCAGGAGACCTTGCTGGTGAAGATGGAGGCAAAGAAGCCATGAAGAACCTCAGTTCTGTCTGATTCGATTATTAAGAAGTGCAGCAGCAGGCCCACAATCGCCCTCTCTATTTAACTGCAAATGAAGCTATATCAGGTCATCTTCCTGCCCTCAGCCTCCCCGCAGGTATCAAATCCAGGGCAGCTTTGGCATCATCCCCACATCCATGGACAAGCTTTCTAAATTCTTCCTTTGCAGCTTCCCCTGCTTCCACCTCCTGTGTGCTGCCTTTTTGCTCTGGAGCTCCAACAGTTCAAATGGGCAGCCTCATGAGATAAATGCTTCTTTTCATGGGAACTCAGATCATTCTTGTGCTTGGAGCAGGCTGTCCTGTAAGGCTGATCAGATTTCCTGAGCTCCTTCACACTTCAGACCTACTTCTATGTCCCCACCTCTATCGGCCGCTGTCCCCCGGTATGTGAAAATCTGGAGCCCACCAGCCTGAGCTCTACTGCTGGCCTTCCTCCCTCCCCTCTGGTGCCTGGGACCCCACTGTTTCCTGGTCGCAACAGCCAAGGTGGACACTGATGTTCACATCTCTCACCAGCTCTTCTTTGTTTCCCACTTCCAGATCCAGGTGCGAATCACCTTTGTTGCTCACCAAGCAGACATGTTAAGAAGTTGTCACAAGATCCTCTGGACTGTTGGCACCTGCCACTTTGCCAGGCCAGTGAATGTCAGGGCAATTACAGTTCCCCATAGGAAACTGCTCATTGAATGGTGACTTCTTCAGGTTGCTGACAGAAGATCTTTTCCATGATCCAGCAGTTTGCAAAACCCAACGCGCTGTCACCCTGTACTGGGTTTACATGGCAAAGTCTTGGAACTGGGGGTGAGTGTGGTTGTGCTACAGTTGTCACCTCTCTGAGAAGAAACAGGTGTTCGACTGACATCAGACAGCTGATTTCAGCTGGCTCCAAATGGACCCACTCCTTGCCAAATCTGAGCCACTCAGTGATGCTGGCAGCACCTCTGGGATATTGTATTTGAGAAAGGGTAAAAAACGCTGCACAACAGCAGGTGGGAGAGAGGAGGGAGGAGATGTGAGCGAAAAGCACTGCAGACACCAAGGTCATATCCCATAGGACCCAAGCAGGTCCCTCAGCAGGCCAAAGCTTGCTCTCCTGAAATCCTGCTCTTGGCCTTGTTATCATCTCCCAGGAACCTCAGCTCCACTTTCCCATCCCTGGCTGTTCCATCCTGACCAACTCTTCCTGGTTTGTAAGTGTGAAGTCCCACAGGGCACCTCACCTCACTGACTCTTCAGTCACCCGTGTCAGGAAGATGTTGTCAATGAGCTCCAACTCCTCTTGGATGGCTGCTACCTTGCAGATATTGGGATATCTCAGGTCTGCCACAAGGACACGGCCCTGGAAACATGAGGTTTCTCTCATTTGTCTGAAAGAGGACTCATCTAATTCCTCTGCCTGATCAGTGAGTCTGTAGCTGATGTCCAGTCACCACAACATTGCCCATGTTGTTCTGCCCTCTCTTGCTGACTCCTCAACCTTCAGCTGACATTGTCTGTCCCCAGGCAGAGCTCCACACATTCCGGCTGCTTTTCCACATGAAGAAAAACTACCCCTTTGAATCCAGACCTCTGGTATTATAAGTACCAGACCCCCAATAGCCCACACTTTCTCCAGAAGATGGTGTTTGTAGTGCCCTGCAGCTCCTTATCCTGTTGTCTTGGGAGAGACACCCTAATCAGGTTAAACCATCTGCATGAAAACATCAATAGCTGAGCAAATGGAGCTTCAGTCCAGGGAGAGCAGCAACTTTGAGAAAATCTGGTGTTCACTCAGGTTCGGGTTTGATAAGAGAAAGTGACCAGTTCTATCCAGGGGCAGGAGAACAAACCCATCCATCAGGACAGAGCAGGACCTGACACGCTGAGCAGTGACCCTGAGGAGAAGGGCCTGGGCACTCCAAGGTCCCCACACCAGCCCGTGGTGCACGCTCACCATGAACAAGGCAGCTGCACACGGGGCTGCATGAGGAGGAGCGTGGGGACCCAGACTCCTGGAGTTCTCATCCCATTCGGTTCAGCACTGGTGTGACCCCACACACATGGGGGTGTGCCAGTGTGCGGTTTCCGAATTTGGAGAAGCAGGGAGGAACTGGAGAGTACAGAGCTCTGCCAAGGCAGGTTCAGGACCTTGTGCACATGGTGTGGGATGCTGAGGGACCTGGGCTGCTTTGGCCCAGCAGCGCTGGGGAGGCTGCAGCAGCGCAGGAGTAGCCTGAGAGTGCTTGAAGGGTGGTTTCAGAGATGGTGGAGGTTTTCTCTATAGTGGAAAAGAGCTTGAGAAAGAAATAATGGCCCAAAGTGCAGCTGGGGAGGTCCAGGCTGGACATGAGCAGAAAGGAATGTGACTGGAAGGGCAGTGCTGTGGTGGAGCAGGTCAGCAGAGGGAGTCTGCATCAGCCCAAGGCTTTGTGCTCCAAGGAACAGCTGGGGAGGATGCAGAGATCTCAGCAAAGGAAGGAAGATGCTCAGACAAGAGCAAGGTGGGGCAGCAGGGGGGATGTCTGCAGCCTGCAGGGAAAGAGGTGCAGGGGATGCCACAGCACAGGACAGGCTGTGGTGGAGATGATCAAGGGATGTAAAGAGGCTGAAAGCCCCTACCAGACATGAGCTCCTTCTCCCCTTGGCTATGGCTGTTGTCTGCACCTCTAATCCCTGTGAGGAGACACCTAGTCCTTCCAGCACAGGGGCCTCATGGCCTCCTTGTCCCCAGCCAGGAACTTGGGAGGTGTGGGACCATAGTCCTGCCCTTGGCCTTGCACAGCCCCACATCACACTGTCCAGGAAGGGCCATGGGCAACGTGGGAGGAAAAGGATCTGACTTCCCAGGGGTGGGGGTCAGAACTTGGCCCTTTGGTTAATGAAACACATCCAGTTTTACTCAGCATCAGAGCCATCTTGACTTTGCTTTTCCTGACCTCCAGTTTTCTTCTGTAACCAAACCTGGTATTGTTTCTCAATAGGTTCCCTCTCTGGGACCCATTAACAGTACAAGAAACTTTGGAGTTTGAATCTGACTTTGACTTCTTGAGAGGTTTCCTCACCTTCCCCTCAGGGTCTGATGTCCATTGACTCAGCAACAAACCCACCAGAGGGGTCATTAAATGGCCTTGGGCTGCTCCTGTGCTGCTGAGCTGGGCTGGGCTCCTGGGACAGAGGGAGCTCCTGGCAAGCGGCAGCGCTGCAGAGAGACAGCTCTGCCCAGGAGCAGCTCCTCTGCACAGCACAGCAGGGCTCAGGGCTCTGCCTGGGGATCTCAGGGAGACGAGCAAGGCAGAGAGAGATGAAAGGTGGTCAGGATTTGGAGGATGACTGAGAGCTCACTGGAGGAGGAACCTTTGCAGTCCTTGCCATGGTAAGTCTCTGGGTGCAGGGCAATGCAGCTGTAGCTCCTGGAGGCATCTCCTAAAACTGGCACAGCACAGCTGGTGGGATATGTAAGGACAGGGATCTTTTTCAGCAACTTCGAAAATCTGAGAAGCAAGTTGTGCACCCAGGGGTGCCCAGGGCTGTCCTGCAGAGCAGGGTCCCTGCACCCCAGGGCTGTGCTGGGACAGGGACTCTGCCGCCTGCCAGGGTCAGCACTTAGCCTGCCCAGGGAGATCCCATGGCAGCAGCTGTGGGTGGAAGGAGCGACCCCCGGCAGGGCAGGCAGGGAGCTTGTGGGGTTGAAGGGTGTTGTGTGGGTCAGGGCTGCTCAGAGCTCCAGATCAACCCTACAGACATGGCAGAGGGTCCTTGGTAACAACGACATCAAGACAGCAACAGCTGCAAGGGAAGGAGTCTGTGCTTTCAGTTTTCTACTCTTCGTTGTCTGGTGTGCAGTGGGAGATGGGGATTTATTTCTCTCCTTGGAGAAGACACTGAGACCCCAGTTCTCGTTAGGACTTGTCTGAGCTGCTCCTGAGCCCCTGCACACACAGAGCTGCCCCTGGGCAGTGCCAGGAGGTGTGAGCAGGACAGAGCTGAGCACACAGCGGGTGGGACGGGGTCTGTGACACTGACAGGGAGCAGACCCAGGGACAGAGACACAGCTGCAGGCAGCACAGACATGGGCAGGAAGAGTTAACTGCTACCAGAAATGCTGGGGACAGGATTTAGGAACCTCTCTCACACCCCCTGCAGTGCAGACACATTTCCCAGTGCAACCCCTGGTCTCCTGTCCTCCCCAGCAGAGCCTCTGCCCCAAAGCCATGGGGTCCAGGTCACAAGTCTCCACCTCAGCAGCTGGACCTCCAGGTGAAGGGTTCCTGGAACGTGGTACACAAAAAAGGTGCTAAAGGCACTTGCTCTACAGTGTCATTAAGTGAGTGTCAGCACCACAGCCGGGTAAGGAGAAGGTTCCACAGCATGCCTGTCTGCCTTTCTGTCCTTGCTTTATTTTCTGGTAGCACTGCAGTGTTCTTCCCTGTTTCTCCACCTGTTCCTGGAGGTCTTGCTCTCTGGGGTTGGGGTGGGAGTGTGAGTCAGTTTTTGTTCTGCCACCAATTCAGTGAATTTTACCTTAGATCTGTGTCATTGGAAACTGCATGCTCAACTGCATTTTAAACTTTGATGAACTGTTTTTCTCAGCTGGTAGAAAGAGAGAATGAGCTGAAACATCCCTCCATCAGGGAGAGGGTTTACCGTGAGAAATAGAATGTTGATTTTCCACGGAGAAGTCTCCTCTGACTCGTCACTGTCTTTTCCTCCTTGCACAGGTCCTCATGCCCACAGGCAGCAAATGTCCAATAGCAGCTCCATCACCCAGTTCCTCCTCCTGGCGTTCACAGACACACGGGAGCTGCAGCTCTTGCACTTCTGGCTCTTCCTGGGCATCTACCTGGCTGCCCTCCTGGGCAACGGCCTCATCATCATCACCATAGCCTGGGACCAGCACCTCCACACCCCCATGTTCTTCTTCCTCCTCAACCTCTCCCTCCTCGACCTGGTCTCCATCTCCACCACTCTCCCCAAGTCCATGGCCAATTCCCTCTGGGACACCAGGGCCATTTCTTACATGGGATGTGCTGCCCAAATGTTTTGCTTTGTCTTTTTCATTTCAGCAGAGTTGTATCTTCTCACTGTCATTTCCTACGACCGCTACGTTGCCATCTGCAAACCCCTGCACTACAGGACCCTCCTGGGCAGCAGAGCTTGTGTCCACATGGCAGCAGCTGCCTGGGCCACTGGGTTTCTCAGTGCTCTGCTGCACACGGCCAATACATTTTCACTGCCACTGTGCAAGGGCAATGCCCTGGGCCACTTCTTCTGTGAAATCCCCCAGATCCTCAAGCTCTCCTGCTCACACTCCTACCTCAGGGAACTTGGGCTTCTTGAGTTTAGTGGATCTTTAACTTTTATGTGTTTCATTTTCATTGTGGTGTCCTATGTGCAGATCTTCAGGGCCGTGCTGAGGATCCCCTCTGAGCAGGGACAGCACAAAGCCTTTTCCACCTGCCTCCCTCACCTGGCTGTGGTCTCTCTGTTCATCAGCACTGCTTCATTTGCCTACCTGAAGACCCCCTCCATCTCCTCCCCATCCCTGGATCTGGTGGTGTCTGTTCTGCACTCGGTGGTGCCTCCAGCAGTGAACCCCCTCATCTACAGCATGAGGAACCAGGAGCTCAAGGATGCCCTTAATAATCTAACGGATTCATTTAAAAACTAATAAAGTGTCTGTCATCTGCTCTTTAACAGATAACAGTTTTAATGTAGCTCGTTAGAGGCCTACACTTTTGTGTGTTTGTGTGTTGGTGATGTTTATTTTTTTAATAAATCATGTTATTTTTGTCATCCCTTTTCTAATTCATTGTCTGTTTTTTTTCAGACACACTGGCTGTATAAATATGGACTCATGCTCTCTGCGTATTTAAAGAAAATAAAGGGCTCTGCTGCCATTTTTTATCACTGATATTCTTCCTGCAAGGCCTGTTTGGAGCTGCGTGGACAGTTCCTGTGCATGGGAAAAGGGGAAAAGAGTTCAGCCTGGCAACCCTGCCAGGGAGCACCAGAGCTTGGCCTTTCAGAGCTGTTCTGGTTCCACTCCCACACTCTCCTTCTCATCCCTTGTGTTGGTGCAAGGTCTGAGTGCTCTGGCAGCTTGGTCCCCGTCCTGCTGTGTGTCAGTGCTGTGAACGCAGGCAGGGACAGGCAATGGTCACTGCTGTGACAGAGCTGGACTCAGAACAGCCTTTCCAGATAGAAAGGTATCTCCTAAGGGCAGGGCCTCAAGTTTTATGTCTTCTTCAAAGCTACTCCCAGGTACATGGCCAAGAAAGTGGCCCACAGATGAAACATCATTGTACAGCTGAACAGTGTGTGTGTGCAGGGCTGGCACACAGCAGTGACCTCTCACAGCCAGGCCTCCTGCCAGAGACCTGCAGGACCAGCAGAGCAGGGGCTGGGCTGTGCTTGTGGTTGCCTGACACCCCATGCAATCTACCCCAATCATCATGGACTAATCCCTCACAACCTTCATTTCCAGCCCAGACCTCTCGCCGCAATTCAGAGAGGTTCTTTGTCCCTCCTTGGAAAGACCCTGAATGAGTAGGTCAGAAGTCCATGTGTGCATTGTACAGATGAGATGTGAGTGTGAACACCATGTACGAAAGGTGGGATGAACCCAAATGAGCACCAATGCTGTCAGATATTCTGTATGGTTACAACTCATCTGTACAATGAAAACATGGACTTGTGACCTAGTATTTCATAGAATTGTAGAATGTCCTGAGTTGGAAGGGACCCACAAGGATCATGGAATCCAACTCCTGTCCCTGCACAGGACACCCCACAGTTCACACCTTGTGTCTGAGGACATTGTCCAGTCTCTTCTTGAACACTGTCAGGTTGGGGCCGTGACACTTCCCTGGGAGCCTGTTCAGTGTCCAACACCTCTGGGTGAAGAACCTTTTCCTCATGTCCAACTGACCCTCCCATGGCACATCTTCTGCCGTTCTCTTGGGTTCTGTCATTGGTCACCAGAGAGAAGAGATCAGTACCTTCCCTTTCTTCTCCCCTTGTGAGGAAGCTGTAGCCACCATGAGGTCTCCTTTGAGTCTTGTCTTTAGCTCTGATGCTGAGAAACCCCTTGGTTTGCTTTCTGAAGCAGAAAGGAGAAGTCATGACCTGCAGGCAATGGGAAGGGGGATCCTGTCCCTCACACACGGCTCAGGGCTCTTCCTGGGACCATGGGATGTGGGTGTGCAAGGCCCAGGGAACGACAACACTGGGACAACAACTTCCAGCTTCCCCATGGGGCTGCAAGCAGGCACCGAGGCCCCAGTGCCATGAAGACAACATGGCTTCTCCTGGGCCTCAGTGGCAGAGACAACTGCCATGGTCAAGGGGACAGAGACCTGGGTTCTGTGGGTCCCTTCCAGCCTTGCCAGCGCCCTTTGCCATCTCCACCACAGGCTGTTCTACACGGTCCTACCCCTGCCCCTCTTTCCCTGCAGGCTGCAGACACCCATCTCGCTTCCCCACCTGCTCTCACCCCAGCATTTCTGCACCTTCACTGCTGTGTCTGCACCCTCACTGGCTGCTCTTTGGAACACAAACCATGGGCTGATCCAGCTCTCTCTGGGTGACCTCTTGCACCACAGCACTGCCCTTCCACTGACATTTCTTCCTCCTCATATCCAGTCTTCACCTTCCAAGTTGCACATGTCCCTGCTGCTGTCCCGTCATGTTCTCAGGCGGGATGGACATGACAACCCATCTCCAAGGCCTCTTCCTGGGTAGGGCCTGTGGGCACTTAGGCAGAGGTTCTTTCCCAGCCGTGTCCCTGCCACCTGGCTGTCACCTCCAGAGACAGAACTGACCTCACTGCCCCTTCACAGCCACAGGATTCTGACTGGATTATGAGTGTCTGAGACTCAACTGACCTCATAATACTACACCCATCCATCCCCCTCCTTATGGCCCGGGACCTGACCAAGGCTGAAGCATATTCTACACAGTCCTACACCTGCCCCTCTTTCCCACAAGCTGCAGACACCCATCTCCCCATCTTGCTTCCTCACCTTGTTCAAATTTGTCAAATATATTTCCTACTAACACTGTGAGTGAAAAGCACTCCTCACTGGAACTCCTGTGCTTCCGGTAACACCTTCTGTATCTCCTCTTCTGCCCTTCCTTATTCTTTTTTTTTTTTACTATACTTCCACCTATTCTCTCTCCAGAAACCTCTCCAAGGCAAAAATTCTGTCAAATCACAGAATAACTCAGGTTTACAGAGAGCCCTTGTCTCACTCGCCTTGTCTCACTCTCCTGCTCAAGGCAGGGTGAACCTTGTCTCACTCTCCTGCTCAAGGCCTCCACCCAGGTTTGCATCATCCTCAAGGCACTTAGAGGGCTCTCTGTTATATCTTAGAAAGGGAGAATAAAGATGTTCAACAGTGTTGTTCAAGTGCTGGTCACTGAGAGATGACACCAGTAACTGGCTGCACAGAGGACCTTGTACCACTGCTGATATTTGGGCTTGATGGTTCAGCCAACTTCCCACCCAGCATCCACTTCCTGAGCCCCATCAGCATCACTCTGGCCAGAAGGAGACCATGGCTGAGCCTTGCAAACGCCCTGTACACAACATGCCTTTCTTTCCCCTGTCCATTTGGGTTCAGCAGTCCCTTCCTTGTCCTTCACATTCCTGGAAACGGCTGCAGGAGGACGCGTCCCATCCCCTTCCCAGGGAGGGAGGTAGGGTGGCCAGCCTGTTATTCTCCCCGTTCCTATTCCTGCTCCTCTTGAAGATGGGTTTGAGATCTGCATTTCCTTAGGACCCCAGAACCATTCTGGTTTCTATGGCACTTATGAAAGCACAATGTGGAATCACAGGCAACGGTGATGTAGCAGATTGGAGAACGATCCTGCAATGATCCTGTCCAGTGCAGCTGAGATGAATTTCACTGATCCAGTGGGATCTGTTCCTGGAGTCACACAGAGAAATATCAGGGTTCTGTCTGGCATCCATATCTGAGTTGATCTCAGGACTCCTTATGCACCCAGGGATGCTCACAGACAGAGTCTGTCCCTTTTACACACAGAGGCAGGAGTCACAGTGTCCTTCTGGCTTCCTGTTGCCACTCCCAAAGGATGGGAGACACCTCACCCCTGTGCTGTGTCACCTGCTCTGGACTCATCTGAGATGTCCCACGTCATGGGGAATGGACATGGGGACCTCAGTCAAAGGAAGCACAACCCAGTGCTGCATTCAGGTGATTTCCCATAGGTTGCTCCTCCCAATATGAAGTGAGCTCAAGACCTCGTGTGTTCCACAGACCTTCACAGAATGAAAAGGAGTAGTTGATGGTGTTTGTGCTCACTCACGTTCATGTCACCTCACATACCTGATGTGCATACTCACATCTCATCTGTCCAAAGCAAACATGGACTGCTGAAGCACTCATTGAGTGTCTACCCATGGAGGGAAGAACAGCCTCTTTCGGTGAGAGCGCAGGGCTGGAAATGGTGGTTGTGAGTGGCCAGTCCATGGTGATTGACCTGAGGCACCTTCTGAAGGGGTGTCCAGTGCACAGGGCACAGCGCAGCCCCTGCTCTGCTGGTCCTGCAGGTCTCTGGGAGGAGGCCTGGCTGTGAGAGGACACTGCTGTGTGCCAGCCCTGCACACACACACTGTTCAGCTGTACCCTGGTGTTGCATGTGTGGCCACTTTCTTGAAAATGTTTTTGAGAAAAACATTGTAAGAAGAACTAAACCTTCAGACCCTGCCCTGAGGAGATCACCTTTCCATCTGGAAAGGCTGTTCTGAGGCCAGCTCTGTCACAGCAGTGCCCATTGCATGTCCCTGCTTTATTTTCTGGATGGTGACCAAGCTACCAGAGCATTCAGGCCTTGCACCAACACCAGGGATGAGAAGGAGAGTGTGGGAGTGGAACCAGAACAGCTCTGGAAGACCAAGGGCTGCTGATCCCTGGCAGGGCTGCCATGATGGACTCTGTTCCCCTCCACCAATGCAAACAGAAACTCCCTGTGTCTCCAAAAAGGAATTAAAAGAAGATCTCAGGAGAAAAACAAACCAAGACAGAACACTGCAGTGCCCTTTATTTTTTTTTTTTTATTTTTTTTTTAAACATAGGCAAAATGTCTCCGCATTTTCATAAAGAATTGGTCAGAAAAAAAGGCAGAGAGTGAATTAGGAAAGGGATGACAACATTATCACAAAACACAACAACAACAGTGAGTGAACAAGAATGGCTGAGCCTGCACTGAGTTACACTATACCTGCTATGCAGAAAATGAGAGTTTGTTGCTGTTTGTTATTGAAAACATCCACTTATCTGTTTCCACATGGAACCCTGGAGTTCCTTGTTCCTCATGCTGTAGATGAGGGGGTTCACTGCTGGAGGCACCACTGAGTACAGAACTGCCAGGACCAGATCCAGGGATGGGGAAAAGAAGGATCGGGGTTTCAGGTAGACACAAAAAGAGGTGCTGAGGAACAGGGAGACCACGGCCAGGTGAGGGAGGCAGGTGGAAAAGGCTTTGTGCCGTCCCTGCTCAGAGGGGATCCTCAGCACGGCCCTGAAGATCTGCACATAGGACAGCACAATGAAAACAAAACACACAAAGAATAAACAGGCACTAATGAGAAGAAGAGCCAAACCCTTAACGTAGGAGTGTGAGCAGGAGAGATTGAGGATCTGGGGGATTTCACAGAAGAACTGGTCCAGGGCATTGCCCTTGCACAGGGGCAGTGAAAATGTATGGGCCGTGTGCAGCAGAGCACTGAGAAACCCAGTGGCCCAGGAAGCTGCTGCCATGTGGACACAAGCTCTGCTGCCCAGGAGGGTCCCGTAGTGCAGGGGTTTGCAGATGGCAACGTAGCAGTCGTAGGAAATGATGGTGAGCATAGAGTACTCTGCTATTATCAGGAACACAAATGAAAAGAGCTGTGCAGCACATCCTAAAAAGGAGATGGTCCTGGTGTCCCAGAGGGAATTGGCCATGGATTTGGGGACAGTGGTGGAGATGAAGCCCAGGTCGAGGAGGGCGAGGTTGAGCAGGAAGAAGTACATGGGGGTCTGGAGGTGCTGGTCACAGGCTATGGTGGTGATGATGAGGCCGTTGCCCAGGAGGGCAGCCAGGTAGATGCCCAGGAAGAGCCAGAAGTGCAAGAGCTGCAGCTCCCATGTGTCTGTGAACGGCAGGAGGAGGAACTGGGTGATGGAGCTGCTGTTGGACATTTGCTGCCTGTGGGCATGAGGACCTGTGCAAGGAGGAAAGGACAGTGACAAGCTAGAGGAGACTTCTCTAAAGAAAATAAACGGGCTGTTACTCATGGAAAACGCCCTCACTGATGGAGGGATGTTTCTGCTTATTATCTCTCTCTACGAAGTGAGAAAAACGGTTCATCACAGTTTAAAATGCAGCTTGGGCATCTAGTTTCCATGAACACAGCTCTGGGGAAAAACCGCCTGAGTTGGTGTCAGAACAAAAACTGACCCACACTCCCACCCCAACCCCAGAGAGCAAGAGCTCCAGGGACAGGTGGAGAAACAGGGCAGGACACTGCAGTGCTACCAGAAAATAAAGCAAGGACGGAAAGGCAGACGGGCATGCTGTGGAACCTTCTCCTTACCCGGCTGTGCTGCTGCCACACATATAATGACACTGTAGAGCAAGTACTTTTAGCACCTTTTCTGTGTACCATGTTCCAGGAACCCTTCACCTGGAGGTCCAGTTGCTGAGGTGGAGACTTGTGATGTGGACCCTATGGCTTTGGGGCAGAGGCTCTGCTGGGGAGGAGATGAGATCAAAGGTTGCACTGGGAAATGTGTCTGCACTCGAGAGCATGTCCCTTAATCCTGTCCACAGCATTTCTGGTAGCAGTTAACTCCTCCTGCCCATGTCTGTGCTGCCTGCAGCTGTGTCTCTGTCCCTGGGTCTGCTCTCTGTCAGTATCACAGACCCCGTCCCACCCGCTGTGTGCTCAGCTCTGTCCTGCTCACACCTCCTGGCACTGCCCAGGGGCAGCTCTGTGTGTACAGGGGCTCAGGAGCAGCTCAGACAAGTCCTAATGAGAACTGGGGTCTCAGTGTCTTCTCTAAAGAGAGAAATAAATCCCCATCACCCAGTGCACACCCAGACAACCAAGAGTGGAAAACTGAAAGCACAGAATCCTTCCTTTGCATCTGTTCCTGTCTTGATGTTGCTGCTCTGAAGGACCCTCTGCCATGTCTGTGGGGTTGATCTGGAGCTCTGAGCAGCCCTGACCCACACAGCACCCTCCAACCCCACAAGCTCCATGCCTGCCCTGCCAGGGGTCGCTCCTTCCACCCACAGTTTCTGCCATGGGATCTGCACGGGCAGGCTGAGCGCTGACCCTGGCAGGCGGCAGAGTCCCTGCCCTGGCACAGCCCTGGGGTGCAGGGACCCTGCTCTGCAGGACAGCCCTGGGCACCCCTGGGTGCTCACCCAGCTTCACAGCTGTTCAACATTGCCTGACAAGAGCCCCCTCCTTACAGATCCCACCAGCTGTGCCTGTGCCAGTTTTAGGAGATGCCACCAGGAGCTACAGCTGCATTGCCCTGCACCCAGAGACTTACTATGGCAAGGGCTGCAAAGGTTTCTCATCCAGTGAGCTCTCAGTCGTCCTCCCAATCCTGACCACCTTTAATCTCTCTCTGCCTTGCTCGTCTCCCTGAGATCCCCAGGCCGAGCCCTCAGCCCTGCTGCGCTGTGCAGAGGAGCTGCTCCTGGGCAGAGCTGTCTCTCTGCAGCGCTGCTGCTTGCCATGAGCTCCCTCTGTCCCAGGAGCCCAGCCCAGCTCAGCAGCACAGGAGCAGCCCAAGGCGCTTTAATGATCCCTCTAGTGGGTTTGGTGCTGAGTCCATGGACCTCAGGCCCTGGAGGAAGATGATGAAACCTCTCAAGAAGTCAAACTCAGATCTAAGCTTCAAAGTTTCTTGTAATGTTAATCGGTCCCACTGAGGGACACAACTGAGAAAGCATCCCCAGGGTCAGTTACAGAAGAAAACTGAAGGCAGTGATAACAGATCAGGAAGAGCAAAGTGAAGATGGCTCTGATGCTGAGTAAACCTGGATGTGTTTCATTAATCAAAGGGCCAAGCCCTGACTCCAGCAATGGGAAGTCAGATCCTCTCCCTCCCACGTTGCCCAGGCAGCTTCCTGGGACAGGGTGATGTGGGGCTGTGCAAGGCCAAGGGCAGGACTATGGTCCCACAGCTCCGAGGGTCCTGGCTGGGGACAAGAAGGCCATGAGGCCCCTGTGCTGGAAGGACAAGGTGTCTCCTCACAGGCATCAGAGGTGCAGACAACAGCCATAGGCAAGGGGAGAAGGAGCTCATGTCTGGTGGGGCTTTCAGCCTCTTTACATCCCTTGATCATCTCCACCACAGCCTGTCCTGTGCTGTGGCATCCCCTGCACCTCTTTCCCTGCAGGCTGCAGACATCCCCCCTGCTGCCCCACCTTGCTCTTGTCTGAGCATCTTCCTTCCTTTGCTGAGATCTCTGCATCCTCCCCAGCTGTTCCTTGAAGCACAAAGCCTTGGGCTGATGCAGACTCCCTCTGCTGACCTGCTCCACCACAGCACTGCCCTTCCAGTCACATTCCTTCCTGCTCATGTCCAGCCTGGACCTCCCCAGCTGCACTTTGGACCATTATTTCTTTCTCATGCTCCTTCCCACTATGCAGAAAACCTCCACCATCTCTGAAACCACCCTTCAAGCACTCTCAGGCTACTCCTGCACTGCTGCAGCCTCCCCAGCGCTGCTGGGCCAAAGCAGCCCAGGTCCCTCAGCATCCCACACCATGTGCACAAGGTCCTGAACCTGCCTTGGCAGAGCCCTCAACTTTCCAGTTCCTCCCTGCTTCTCCAAACTGGGAAGCCGCACACTGGCACACCCCCGTGCGTGTGGGGTCACACCAGTGCTGAACCGAATGGGATGAGATCTCCAGGTGTCTGGGTCCCCACGCTCCTCCTCATGCAGCCCCGTGTGCAGCTGCCTTGTTCATGGTGAGCGTGCACCACGGGCTGGTGTGGGGACCTTGGAGTGCCCAGGCCCTTCTCCTCAGGGTCACTGCTCAGCGTGTCATGTCCTGCCATGTCCTGATGGATGGGTTTGTTCTCCTGCCCCTGGATAGAACTGGTCACTTCTTCTTATCAAACCCGAACCTGAGTGAACACCAGATTTTCTCAAAGTTGCTGCTCTCCCTGGACTGAAGCTCCATTTGCTCAGCTATTGATGTTTTCATGCAGATGGTTTAACCTGATTAGGGTGTCTCTCCCAAGACAACAGGATAAGGAGCTGCAGGGCACTACAAACACCATCTCCTGGAGAAAGTGTGGGCTATTGGGGGTCTGGTACTTATAATACCAGAGGTCTGGATTCAAAGGGGTAGTTTTTCTTCATGTGGAAAAGCAGCCGGAATGTGTGGAGCTCTGCCTGGGGACAGACAATGTCAGCTGAAGGTTGAGGAGTCAGCAAGAGAGGGCAGAACAACATGGGCAATGTTGTGGTGACTGGACATCAGCTACAGACTCACTGATCAGGCAGAGGAATTAGATGAGGCCTCCTTCAGACAAATTAAAGAAACCTCATGTTTCCAGGGCGGTGTCCTCGTGACAGACCTGAGATATCCCAATATCTGCAAGGTACCAGCCATCCAGGAGGGGCTGGAGCTCATTGACAACATCTTCCTGACACGGGTGACTGAGAAGTCAGTGGGGTGAGGTGCCCTGTGGGACTTCACACTTACAAACCAGGAAGAGTTGGTCAGGATGGAACAGCCAGGGATGGGAAAGTGGAGCTGAGGTTCCTGGGAGATGATAACAAGGCCAAGAGCAGGATTTCAGGAGAGCAAGCTTTGGCCTGCTGAGGGACCTGCTTGGGTCCTATGGGATATGACCTTGGTGTCTGCAGTGCTTTTCTCTCACATCTCCTCCCTCCTCTCTCCCACCTGCTGTTGTGCAGCGTTTTTTACCCTTTCTCAAATACAATATCCCAGAGGTGCTGCCAGCATCACTGAGTGGCTCAGATTTGGCAAGGAGTGGGTCCATTTGGAGCCAGCTGAAATCAGCTGTCTGATGTCAGTCGAACACCTGTTTCTTCTCAGAGAGGTGACAACTGTAGCACAACCACACTCACCCCCAGTTCCAAGACTTTGCCATGTAAACCCAGTACAGGGTGACAGCGCGTTGGGTTTTGCAAACTGCTGGATCATGGAAAAGATCTTCTGTCAGCAATCTGAAGAAGTCACCAGTCAATGAGCAGTTTCCTATGGGGAACTGTAATTGCCCTGACATTCACTGGCCTGGCAAAGTGGCAGGTGCCAACAGTCCAGAGGATCTTGTGACAACTTCTTAACATGTCTGCTTGGTGAGCAACAAAGGTGATTCGCACCTGGATCTGGAAGTGGGAAACAAAGAAGAGCTGGTGAGAGATGTGAACATCAGTGTCCACCTTGGCTGTTGCGACCAGGAAACAGTGGGGTCCCAGGCACCAGAGGGGAGGGAGGAAGGCCAGCAGCAGAGCACAGGCTGGTGGGCTCCAGACTTTCACATACTGGGGGACAGCGGCCGATAGAGGTGGGGACATAGAAGTAGGTCTGAAGTGTGAAGGAGCTCAGGAAATCTGATCAGCCTTACAGGACAGCCTGCTCCAAGCACAAGAATGATCTGAGTTCCCATGAAAAGAAGCATTTATCTCATGAGGCTGCCCATTTGAACTGTTGGAGCTCCAGAGCAAAAAGGCAGCACACAGGAGGTGGAAGCAGGGGAAGCTGCAAAGGAAGAATTTAGAAAGCTTGTCCATGGATGTGGGGATGATGCCAAAGCTGCCCTGGATTTGATACCTGCAGGGAGGCTGAGGGCAGGAAGATGACCTGATATAGCTTCATTTGCAGTTAAATAGAGAGGGCGATTGTGGGCCTGCTGCTGCACTTCTTAAGAGTAGAATCAGACAGGACTGAGGTTCTTCATGGCTTCTTTGCCTCCATCTTCACCAGCAAGGTCTCCTGGGACTTTGTTCCTGAAGGCAGGAGTCTGGAGAACACCTAGCAGTGGATGGGGCTCAAGTCAGGGGTGACCTGAGCAAACTCAGACACCATTACAGAACAGGAGATGGGTCACTTGACCAGCTCCCTGAACACAAGTATCGCTATGCTGTGGCACCTGAGATTCCCAAGAACTTCCACGTATTGGTCCAGAGTTGTGTGATTCCTCTTGAGGTGCCCTGGCCTATCTCCTCACTCACATGGTGATTTAGGCACCCACGTTTCCAATACATTCAGTCTTATCCTGAGACGTTCCACATCAATATGAACAGGAAGCTGTCGTGCCACCTGTTCTGGAAAGGGAGGGAAGGGAGAGCAGGGAAGGAAATAGAAGAAATTTGGCTTTGTTGCTGTTTCTTGTGGAAATGCTCTCTGCTTGGCTGTTCCTGAAATCTCCCTCATCATCCACACAAGACTTGAAGCCTATAGGAAAATGATGCACAGAGCCTTGGCTTGTAAGAGTATTTTCAATGTTAATGAGCCCTGTGCTGCCATGATCCTGAACTGCAGCTACTGAAAGAATGAACAAACCTCTGATGAAGTGAAAGGCAGAAGCAAACCCCAGGTTTCTGAGGGTGTTTAGGACCCCATGAAGGGCCATCGCTGACACAGCTGTGAAGGAAACAACCAGTGCAGGTCCCTGTCCCTGGAGGCTGGTGAAGGAAAGACTTGGAGACACTGGTTACAGGTGGTGAGGGCCATGTGGAGGTGGCTCTGATGCCATGTCAACCTTTGATGCTTGTTCATCTCCAGAATGGCTGAGCCCTGACCCCTGGGACCTGGTAGATCTTTCTCAAATGTTTTTCAAGGCTTTTCCTGTGTTTACTGTGAGTGTTTTGTATTTTGGGGGTGGGTTTTATGTCGAGTGCTGTTGCTTTAACTGCAAGGCTCTGGTTTTCTGTGGAGCTGCAAATGCCTGTGAGTTCCTCATAACTCATCCAGCTTCTTTTATACATCTGGCAATGGTCACCAATCACCTCAAGATCCCATTCCCAAACTTGCTTGAATCCTCTATTTGGATCCATACCCATCACTCCAGGAGGTCCATGCATCCACCAGGTTCATGGATGATTCCTGAGGTCCATCCAAGTGTGGGAAGTGTAAGAGAGGAGCAGAGCAGGGTCAGCTCATGGGCCATGACTGAGCACAAACACCCCATCAGCAGCCATTCCCCATCTCCCAGGCACAGCCATGCCCACAGCATGCAAATGTCACTGCCATACATGATTAGCCCAAGAGAGGCCTTTCTTCCTTCCATATTCCCAGGAAATTCTTCCTCCTATTCCTCCTCCACCTGCAGGCATCAACTGCTTTCCATTTCTGGGCTCAGACATGGCTGGAAGGGTTCACTGAAGCCATCAGCCATCTCATCACTTCTCCCTGACATGCCCTGACCCTCTCCCACACCAACACATGGCCAAGCACGGCTGCTCAGGGCCTCCCACTCTTCAGAAGAGGCCTTGAGCTTCTTGGTTCTTCCTGGTGCTTGTTATAAACTTCTTTGCTCTCTGCAGAGTTCATGGTGAGCTTTCTTGTCCATAACAGCCCCTTTATGACCATATCTTACTAAATGGTTGTCTCTTTATGATCATTTGTGCAGAAAGGGCAGTCACAGGACAGTACCCAATATGTCAAAACTGATGTTGAGTGAAATTCCGTAAAGCTCTGATGAGTTCCCCCTGTGTCTGTGTCTCTCCTGGAAGGAGTCTGTCCCGAGAAGGGGATCCAGCTCCTGCCACTCTCTGCAGAGGCACATGAGCAGCGTCCATGCACCTGGGGACACAAAGGCTGACGTTTGCCAGCCCACCCTTCATCTGAACCACTTAGATGTGTGCTTGTGGGTGGGGTATCATGCCTTATAGTGCAAATATCTATTTAATTGTCATTGCCAGAGGGGCTATCACGGATACAGAGTACTATTTTACAATTATTTAAATATTAGCCTGTTAAACTTTTATTTTTCTTTAAAAACTGACATTCCTAGACGTATTACACAAACACTTGAAGGATGCTTTTTAACATGATTGTCCACAGAAGGCCCACCAGCTGTGCAGCTCAAGGAATTGGATGCCAGATTTCAAGGGCAGGATGGTTTGGGCTCTGTCCTGGGATCTGGAAACTGAAACGTGCTCCCATCTCCCAACCCCCTGCCCTCCTCAGTGGGGGCTGTGAGACATTCTGCCAGCAGGAAACACAGGTCAGCCAGGCATGGTGGTGGAGCTGCTCTCTATGTGAGAGAGCAACTGCAATGTACTAAATTCTGCCCAGGAGCGGATGAGGAACGAGTTGAGAGTGTATGGGTCAGGATCAAGGGACAGGCTGGCAGGGGTGATACGGTTGTAGGTGTCTATTACAGGCCACCAGATCAGGCTGAGGAAGTTGATGAGGCCTTCTCTGCGCAGCTGAGAGTGGCCTCACAGTCACAGGCCCTGGTTGTTGTGGGGGATTTTAACTTCCCTGATGTTTGCTGGAAGGACCATTCAGCCAGCCAGCCACAGTCCAGGAGGTTCCTCCAGTGCATTGATGATAACTTCCTCATGCAGATGGTGGAGGAGCCGACCAGGAGAGGTGCACTGCTGGATCTCATCCTCACTAACAAAGAGGGTCTGGTCGAAGCAGTAAAGGTTGAGGGTTGCCTGGGTTGCAGTGACCACGAGATGGTGGAGTTCAGCATCTCGTGTGGCAGGAACAGAATAGCCAGTAGAATTGCAACCCTGGACTTTGGCAGGGTTAATTTTGGCCTTTTCAAGCAATTGCTGGAGGAAATCCCATGGGCAAGACTGCTTGAAGGAAAAGGGGCCCAAGAGAGCTGGATTGTATTCAGAGATTGCTTCTTCCATGCTCAGGATCAGAGCATCCCCACACGCAGGAAGTCGAGGAAGGGAGCCAGAAGGCCTGCGTGGTTGAATAGGGATCTGTTGGGTATGCTCAAGCAGAAGAGGCGAGTTTACAGGTCATGGAAGCAGGGACTGGCCACTTGGGAGGAATATAAGGCTGCTGTTAGAGGATGCAGGAGGGCAGCTAGGGTAGCCAAGGCCTCCTTAGAATTACAGCTGGCGAGAGGGGTCAAGGACAGCAAGAAGAACTTTTTCAAATACATAGCAGATAAAACTAATACCAGAGGCAATGTAGGCCCACTGATGAATGAGGTGGGTGCCCTGGTGGCAGAAGACACAGAGAAGGCAGAATTGCTGAATGCCTTCTTTGTCTCTGTCTACTCCGCTGGAGGCTGTCCTGGGGAACCCTGTACCCCTGAGACCCTGGATGAAGCCAGGTTAATGGAGGAGTTTGCTTTAGTCGATGAGGACTGGGTTAGGGAACAATTAAATAGTCTGGACGTCCATAAATCCATGGGTCCAGATGGGATGCATCCGCGGGTGCTGAGGGAGCTGGCTGAAGTCATTGCTAGACCGCTATCTGTCATTTTTGCCAAGTCTTGGGAAACGGGAGAGGTGCCCGAGGATTGGAGGAAAGCAAATGTCACTCCAGTCTTTAAAAAGGGCAAGAAGGAGGACCCGGGTAATTATAGACCGGTCAGCCTCACCTCTGTCCCTGGGAAAGTAACGGAACAGCTTATCCTTGGTGCCATCTCAAGGCACACCAGGGATAAGAGGGTTATTAGGGGCAGTCAGCATGGCTTTACCAAGGGTAAGTCATGCTTGACCAACCTCATAGCCTTTTATGAGAATGTACCAAGGTGGATGGATGATGGCAGAGCGGTGGATGTGGTCTACCTTGACTTCAGTAAAGCCTTTGACACAGTCCCTCACAGCATCCTCACAGCTAAATTGAGGAGGTGTGGTCTAGACAATAGAGTAGTGAGGTGGGTTGCAAACTGGCTTAAAGAGAGAAGCCAGAAAGTGGTGGTCAATGGTGCGGAGTCCAGTTGGAGGCCAGTATCTAGTGGAGTGCCTCAGGGGTCAGTACTGGGGCCAATATTATTCAATATATTCATAAATTATTTAGACGAGGGAATTGAGTGTACCATCAGCAAGTTTGCTGATGACACTAAGCTGGGAGGAGTGGCTGACACGCCAGAAGGCTGTGCTGCCATCCAGCGGGACCTGGACAGGCTGGAGAGTTGGGCGGGGGATAACCTGATGGAATTTAACAAGGGAAAGTGTAGAGTCCTGCATCTGGGCAGGAACAATCCCAAGTTCCAGTATAGGCTGGGGAATGACCTATTAGAGAGCAGTGTAGGGGAAAGGGACCTGGGGGTCCTGGTGGACAACAGGATGACCATGAGCCAGCACTGTTCCCTTGTGGCCAGGAAGGCCAATGGCATCCTTGGGTGTATTACAAGGGGGGTGGTCAGTAGATCGAGAGAGGTCCTCCTTCCCCTCTACTCCGCCCTGGTGAGACCCCATCTGGAATATTGTGTCCAGTTCTGGGCCCCTCAGTTCAAGAAGGACAGGGAACTGCTGGAGAGGGTCCAGCGTAGGGCAACAAAGATGATTAAGGGAGTGGAGCATCTCCCTTATGAAGAAAGGCTGAGGGAGCTGGGGCTCTTTAGTTTGGAGAAGAGGAGACTGAGGGGTGACCTTATTAATGTTTATAAATATATAAAGGGTGAGTGCCACGAGGACGGAGTCAGGCTCTTCTCAGTGGCAAACAATGATAGGACAAGGGGCAATGGGATCAAGCTGGAACACAAGAGGTTCCACTTAAATTTGAGAAAGAACTTCTTCTCAGTGAGGGTAACAGAGCACTGGAACAGGCTACCCAGGGAGGTTGTGGAGTCTCCTTCCCTGGAGACATTCAAAGCCCGCCTGGACACCTTCCTGTGCGACCTCACCTAGGCGTTCCTGCTCCAGCAGGGGGATTGGACTAGATGATCTTTTGAGGTCCCTTCCAATCCCAAACATACTGTGATACTGTGATACTGTGACGTAGCAGACTGGAGCACTTGCAATGATCCTGTCCAAGGCAGCTGAGATGAATCTCATTGATCCAACGAAGTTTGTTCCTCGAGTCACAAACAGAAATATCAGGGTTCCATCAAGCATCCGCATCTGAGCTGCCCTCCTGGACTCCTTATGCACCCAGGGATGTTCAGAGACTGAGTCTGTCCCTTTTTCACACAAAGGCAGGAGTCACAGTGTCCCTCTGGCCTCCTGGTACAACACTCAAACGATGGGAAGTATCTCATCCCTTTGGTGTGTCACCTGCTCTGTACTCATCTCAGATTTCCCACATCATGAGGAATGGACACATGGACCTTGGTTCAAGGAAGAAGATCCCAGTTCAAGGAAGCAGGCCTTCATGGTACCCCCACAGAACAGCTGATGTCATTTGTGCTCACTTGGGTTCATCTCACCTCACATACATGGTGTGCATGTTTACAACTCACCTGTACAGTGCAACATGGACTTCAGACCTATTCATTCAATGTATCTTCATGGAAAGAAGAACAACCTCTCTGAGCTAAGGTGGGAGGCCAGGGTTAGAAATGGTAGTCCTGAGGGGCCAGTGCATGATGACTGACCTGAGGCTCCTTCCAAAGGGGTGTCCAGTGCACACGGGCACCAGTCGTACCCTGCTCTGTTGGTCCTGCAGGTCTCTGGCAGGAGGCCTGGCTGTGAGGGGACACTGCTGTGTGCCAGCCCTGCACACACACACTGCTCAGCTGTACAATGGTGTTTGCATCTGTGCGAAACTCTCTTGGGCTTGTTCTTGAGAGAAACTCTGTAAAAATACATAAACATACAGGCGCTGCCCTGAGGAGATCACCCTTCATTATGCATGCCAGCTCTGTCACAGCAGTGCCCATCGCCTGTCCTTCCCTGCGGTTACAGGTCTCACACACAGCAGGACGGGGACCAAGCTGCCAGAGCACTCAAGCCTTGAACCAACACAAGGGGTGGGAAGGAAACTGTGGAAGTGGAAAAAAAGCAGCCCCCGAAGATCCAGAGATGGTGCTCCCCAGTGACACTGCCATACCTGGACTTCATTTCCTTCCATACAAACACACAAACTGTCCCTGCAGCTCCAAAAATACCTTGGAGTAAGGATTTCAGGAAATATTCCCAAATATTTGTGGTGGCCTTTGTTATGGTTAAACACATAAAAACAACACTTTATTTAAAAATCCACTCAGACAGAAAGGCACATAAGAGAGTGAATTACAAAGGGGATGACAATATTCTAGTGACTAAAAATAAACCACCATCACAAAAAAAAAAAAAAAAAGGCAAAATTAAAGAAGAAAAACAAACCACAAACAAACAAACAAAAAAACCACACAAAAAGAGAAGATGTAATACAACAAATTGTTCTATAACTGCTATGCAGAAGCTGACGAGAAGACTTGCTTCAGGAAAATATCAGTCATCAGTTTGCACAGGGCATCCTTGATCTCCTGGTTCCTCATGCTGTAGATGAGGGGGTTCACTGCTGGAGGCACCACCGAGTACAGAACAGACACCAGCAGATCCAGGGATGAGGAAGAGATGGAGGGGGCTTTCAGGTAGGCAAACATGACAGTGCTGACCAACAGGGAGACCATGGCCAGGTGAGGGAGGCAGGTGGAAAAGGCTTTGTGCCGTCCCTGCTCAGAGGGGATCCTCAGCATGGCCATGAAGATCTGCACATAGGAGAAAAGAATGAAAACAAAACATGAAAATGCTAAACAGCCACTGACCACAAGAAGCCCAAGTTCTCTGAGGTAGGAGTGTGAGCAGGAGAGCTTGAGGATGTGGGGGATTTCACAGAAGAACTGGCCCAGGGCATTGCCCTTGCACAGGGGCAGTGAAAATGTATTGGCCGTGTGCAGCAGAGAATAGAGAAACCCAGTGGCCCAGGCAGCTGCTGCCATGTGGACACAAGCTCTGCTGCCCAGGAGGGTCCCGTAGTGCAGGGGTTTGCAGATGGCAACGTAGCGGTCGTAGGACATGATGGTGAGAAGAAAAAATTCTGCTGAAATGAAAAAGAAAAACAAAAAGAGTTGGGCAGCACATCCTCTGTAGGAAATAACCCTGGTGTCCCAAAGGGAATTTGCCATGGATTTAGGGACAACAGTGGAGATGGAGCCCAGGTCGAGGAGGGAGAGGTTGAGCAGGAAGAAGTACATGGGGGTGTGGAGGTGCTGGTCCCAGGCTATGGTGGTGATGATGAGGCCGTTGCCCAGGAGGGCAGCCAGGTAGATGCCCAGGAAGAGCCAGAAATGCAAGAGCTGCAGCTCCCGTATGTCTGTGAACGCCAGGAGGAGGAACTGGGTGATGGAGCTGCTGTTGGACATTTGCTGCCTGTGGGCATGAGGACCTGTGCAAGGAGGAAAAGATTGTGACAAGTTAGAGGAGACTTCTCTGAGAAAAACCAAAGCCATTTCCTATAAACCCCCCTACCCCATCACATACAGAGACACTTTTCTTTTCCAGGAGAACGTCCTGACTGGAGCCCTCGTCGGTGCTTGATGAGTGTGCAATGGAGAGCAGGGTCTCTGCCCAGGGGCTCTTGAGGAGTCAGACTGACCCTGTGTGATTGAGTGGGGCAGGGGCCAGTCCTGGGGTTCAGCTGTGTCAGCTGGAACCGCTCCTGGTGCAGAAGGGACTGTCAGCATCTGTACCCCCAGGCCGGAGAAACTGAGTTGGAGAGGTTTGGTGTTTATACAGCTCCTTCTCCCCTCCCACCCTGGGGAGTGTTGTTGGGTGTCAGAAACCCTCAGCATTTCTGCTGCACTCAGGGAGAACAGAGCGAGTCCTGTGAGACCAGAGGATGCCTGTGGGTCAGTGCAGAGTGAGGGCAGCTGCTCTGTCCCTCTGTCTTCCTCCAGCTGCCCTGGGTTGGCACCTTTCTGAGATGGAGCCTGATCATACTCACATGTTACCCTGAAAAGCCACCAGGCACTGCTGAGAGCAGAGGGAGCCAACTCAGACCATGACATGGCTCACCCTTTCCCAACGTCTCGGCACTCCACATTTAGCCCTGGACACACGGCTCATTTCACAAACTCAACAACATTTTTGCTGTTGTAGCATCTCTGTGCATTTCCATGGGGCTTTCAGATAATACAAGGATGCTGTAGGACAGGTTTGCATTCTAGGAGGAAACCTCACAGCTAGGAAGGAAATCTCAACGAGACAGTCAAGAATTCTAAGGATGGCATTTGATTCAGGGAGACTCACCTCATTCCCCAGCCCCACAGACTGCATTGCCCACACGCCACAGGTCAGAGCAAAGCTAGGACACGTGTTCCCATGGACACACCTGCAGGAAAGGACCCACAAGATCAGGCTGTGACTCTGCAGCTGAAACTGCCATCCCCAGAGAGCCTGACAGCAAGAACAAGATCCCAACAGCAGTGACCCAGAGCAGGGGAGCAAGAAGGAAACATCCCGTGAGGGTGGGTGTGAGAGAGGCCAGGGCAGAGGCAGCCGGGCACTCAGACAGCGTCACCCTTCCCCAGCTGTGCAGCCACCTCCCAGACACCAACATTGCCGGGCAGCTGCTCTCAGCCCCTGTGCTCTGCAGAGGAACTGGAGCTCTGGCTGCACAGGAGCTGCTTCATGCCTTGGAGCCCCCGGCCCTGAGGGCAGAGGCTTTGCTGGGTGGGACAGAAGGCCAGGGGGCTGCTCACAGGAGGGATCTGCACTGCAGGGGATCACAGGGGCTTTTCTCTCTTCTCCATCCCATAACAATTCTGGGTTTAGTTTCCTCTCATTTCTGATCATTTCCTTGGTGCCTGGAGATTCTCCCCCTGGGAGGTGTTTCCCTGTCCATGTCTCTTCCCTGTCAGTGCTCACAGACCCCATCCCACCCTCTGTGCCCTCCCCCTGGCCCTACAGATCCTGCCTGTTCACAGGGCACTGCCTGGGGGCATCTTCCTGTACGCAGGTTGGAAAACACGACGGGTTAGATTAAGTGTAATGTGTCCAGCAAAAGTGATGCTGTTGCTGCATAGGCAGAGGTGTGGCTGAAGGCGTATCGGGATTCTCTTGAAGACCTACTGATCACACAGTTGTAGTATGCAAATATTTTTTTAAAATGTAGGACTCGTTTTACATCTATTCCCACCCATTCCCCAAGAGCGGGAGACTGAAAACAAAGACTCAGGAAAGTTCCTTGTCTTGATTTTCTTCTTGAAACCTCTTGTTGTAAATATTCTGGGAGTGATCAGGAGCTGTGAGCAGCCCTGACCCACACAGCACCCTCTCCACAGCAGAAGGACCCTGGCATTTTGGGGGTCACTCCTTCCACTCTTACTTCTACTCAGAGCACCATGGGGATCTCCGCGGGCAGGCTGAGCACTGACCCTGGCAGGCGGCAGAGTCCCTGCCCTGGCACAGCCCTGGGCTGCCGGGACCCTGCTCTGCAGGACAGCCCTAGGCACCCCTGGGTGCTCCCCCTGCACTCACTCTCAGAAGAAGTTGTCGTCATTCCCTTTCTCTCTGACAGTGCAGCAGGGAAGTTCTGCTCTGGAGTGTGTTCTTCTCCTCTACAACAGGGATACTGTGAGAGACACCTGCCAGATTCTGTAAATTGTGGGATGTACCAGCTTAGGGTCTCCCTCCAGGAAATGGAGCTGCATTGTCCTACAGCCAGAGACTTAACATGTTAGAACTGTGAAGATTTGTCTCATTGAATCCTCAGCAACCTACCACCCCACATTGCCTTTAATCTCTCTCTGCCTGGTTGCTCTCCCGTCAGCATCTCCAGGCAGAGCCCTCAGCCCTGCTGCGCTGTGCAGAGGAGCTGCTCCTGGGCAGAGCTGTCTCTCTGCAGCGCTGCCGCTTGCCAGGAGCTCCCTCTGTCCCAGGAGCCCAGCCCAGCTCAGCAGCACAGGAGCAGCCCCTCATGTCCCTTTCTCTGTCCCCTCTGGGCTCCCTCCACATGTCCCTGGGGCTCCAGGGGCACAACTTCAAAGTTGAAGTAATCAGTGATGTTGATTCTCTCTCCTCTTCAGAGACACTTATTTCTAGCACTGTATATTCAGTTTTTTAAAAAAAAAAATCACTGTGAGAATCATATTTTCTTGTTCCATCATTATACAGGACACCAGGAATCTCACAGCAAAGTATCTAATTCCTCAAAGCTAGAGGAGGAATATCTTCAGTTGAATGAGTTAAGACATTTTATTCTGGTTTTATATCCTAGGTCTAGAGAGACATTCATCAGTCTTTGGCCATGTCATGTCCGTGCTCTGAGGCAAAGCCTTTGCACACATGGGCTCTTGGACACTTGGTACCAGGTTTCGTGTGGCAGGTCAGAGCTGAGCTGGTGCCACAGCTGGGGTGGTCCAGCCCAGATGTGAGGCAATGTCCTCAGCCAGGGACCTGACTGGGGAGCTGGAGCTGTCAGTGCTGCAGACAGAACTGTGACACGGATGGAATGAACTGCCAGGCAGGGTGGCAGAAGTGAGCTCATGTGGTCTGCAAGGACAGCAGCCTCCAAGCACAGAACAGCCCAGATCAGAACTCAGTCTGGACCTCTAAGGCAATTCAAGGACCCATAATGAGCTGTTACTACTGCAGGAACAGTTAAAGGAGAAACAAAGACACTGCGTGGCCATTGATGAATTTAATAAGGGAAAGAGGGGAGAATCCCTGTGTCCTCTTGTCCTCCATCTTCACTTGCAATGTGTCCCAGGACTGTGTGACTGGAGACAGGAATCTGGAGAACAACCAGCAGTGGATGGGGATCAAGTCAGGGGTCACTGGAACTAACACAACCCTTTCCAGTCTATGGGACAGCAGGGGCAGCATCCCAGGAGCTGAGACAGCAGGACGATGTCACAGGGAGGCCACTCTCCACCATCTTGGAAAGCTCATGGACACTGGGGGGACTCCCTGACCACTGGCAGCTCTCACACAGTGTGTGCACTTTTCAAAATGGCCAATGGGTGAGCAGGGGAACTAAGGGCTGTGCCCCAGAGCATGTCCACTGGGACCCCATTACTGGGTGTCTGGAAGAGAAGGTGATGGGGTTTACCCAGGGCAGGTTGTGCCTGTCCATCCTCTTTGTTTCTGTGAGGAAAGGACAGGGCTGTGGACGTGGGGAGAACACTGGTGATCTGTTATGTGGAAGTCAGCAAGGCATTCAGCATCATCCCCCTCAATATTCTTGTGCCCAAGGCAGTATATTATGGTCTGTGTCAGTGTGTAAGTAGATGAGTAAAAAGCCATCTAGATGTTTGGGCTTGGAAAGGTGCTGTAGAAAGGGAGAAACTTTCCATTCCTGAGGACAGTCAAGCACTGGAAACTGTTTCCCAGGAGTGCGCACTCACTCTGTCCCAGAAAGTGACCAAGATGTGTTTGGATCAAGCCCTGAGTAATCTGGTCTGACCCTGCTTTGAGCAGGAGGTTGGTCAAGACATTTCCTGTCATCACATTCAGCCTGAATGATGCTGTCCTTTCATCCCCTTCATGTTTTCAGTTTAGACAAAGCTCTCAGGTGCTCCCTGACCACAAGAATAATTCACATGAGGTGCAGGGCTGCTTTACAAGTGCCCTATAGAGCCCTGACCACAACTTTTGCATCGCTTTTCCTTTGCCCCAACCCAGGGTCTTTTTTGCTGTCCTAATTTCCTTGCAGAAAGAACTGCCCATATTGCTAACCCTTTCAGGGCAGGTTGTTCAAGAGGTGTCAGCATCCATGTACAGAGTCTGCACATCAGCCAGACAGCAAAGCCACCATTACAGAAATGGACACGAGGCTCTTGACCAGCTCCTTGAACCCAGATATCAGCGTGACATGTCTGCCGAGATTCCCGGGAACACCTGAACTTTAAGGGCAGAGCATATGAGTCCTCGATGGGTGACTTGTCTCCTGACCCACGTGGTGCTTTAGGCTGTGAGGAGAATCAAAACCAGCCATTTGACTGGGGTAATTCCATTTTACAGGTGTCACACAGGGCAGATGAAGGGAGCTCAGAACTCCAGACTCTGCTGCACAGCTGGGACTGCAGAGACTGGAAATGCAGGTGACAATGTGTGTCAGTGCACACCACATAAAGATTCTGGCGTCCTTTGTGCCTTTGTACCAAAGCTCAGCCTGCTCAGATTTTGAAAGGATTGCTCCAAACCCCTGTGTCCCAAATCTCTACAACTGTCTCTCCTCAACAGCCTTTTACTCCAGGAAGGGGAAAACTGCCAATGCAGGCACCAAACCAGTGCCCAACCTGCCTGGAGAGCCAGGACAGCTGTGCCACACAACAGCAGCCTCTGAGGGAAGCTGGAGGTGATGGAATTGAAATGGTTTCAACCCAAATCATAGAACTGTAGAATCATTTAGGCTGGAAAAGACCCTTAAGAACATGGAGTCCAACCATAAATCAAACACTGTCAAGCTCACCACTAAACCATATCCCAAAGTGCCACATCTCCACATGTTTTAAATACCTCCAGCAATGGAAGCTCCAGTCCTGAGCTGGCAGGACACCATTGGCTGCAGTTGGGCATAAGATACTGGCCATGACTGTGAGTTCAGCCCTCGCTGGCAGAATGTCTCACACGCTCACTGAGGAGGGCAGGGGGTTGGGAGATGGGAGCACGTTTCAGTTTCCAGATCCCAGGACAGAGCCCAAACCATCCTGCCCTTGAACTCTGGCATCCCATTTCCTGAGATGCAAAGCTGGTGGTCTTCTGAGGATAATCAGGTTAAAAGGCATGAGAAGTCCTTCAAATGTTTGCGTAACTTATCTAGACACAGGGGTAACTCACCAGGTCTTTACAGCATTTCACTTGACATCAGTTTTGACATAATGGGTGCTGTCCTGTGACTGCCCTTTCTGCACAAATGATCATAAAAACACAACCATTAAGTAAGACATGGCCATAGGGGGCTGTTATGGACAAGAAAGCTCACCATGAACTCTGCAGAGAGCAAAGAAGTTTATTATTATCACCATGAAGAACCAAGAAGCTCAAGGCCTCTTCTGAAGAGTGGGAGGCCTGAGCAGCCGTGATTGGCCATGTGTAGGTGTGGGAGAGGGTCAGGGCATGTCAGGGAGAAGCAATGAGATGGCTGATGGCTTCAGTGAACCCTTCCAGCCATGTCTGAGCCCAGAAATGGAAAGCAGTTGATGCCTGCAGGTGGAGGAGGAACAGGAGGAAGATTTTCCTGGGAATATGGAAGGAAGAAAGGCCTCTCTTGGGCTACTCATGTATGGCAGTGCCATTTGCATGCTGTGAGCTTGGCTGTGCCTGGGAGATGGGGAATGGCTGCTGCTGGGGTGTTTGTGCTCAGTCATGGCCCATGAGCTGACCCTGCTCTGCTCCTCTCTTACACTGCCCACACTTGGATGGTCTTCAGGAATCATCCATGAGCCTGGACGATGCATGAACCTCCTGGAGTGATGGGTATGGATCCAAATAGAGGATTCAAGCAAGTTTGGGACTGGGACAGCTCAGGTGATTGGTGACCATTGCCAGGTGTATGAAAGAGGCTGGATGAGTTGTGAGGAACTCACAGGCATTTGCAGCTCCACAGAAAACCACAGCCTTGCAGTTAAAGCAACAGCAGTTCACATAAAACCAACTCCCAAAATACAAAACACACTGTCCACAGGAAAAACCTTGATAAATATTTGAGAAGGATCTACCAGGTCCCAGGGGTCAGGTCTCAGCCATTCTGGAGATGAACAAGCATCAAGGGCTGACATGGCATCAGAGCCACCTCCACATGGCCCTCACCACCTGTAATCAGTGTCTCCAAGTCTTTCCTTCACCAGCCTCCAGGGACAGGGACCTGCACTGGTTGTTTCCTTCACAGCTGTGTCAGCGATGGCCCTTCATGGGGTTCCAAACAGCCTCAGAAACTTGAGGTTTGCTTCTGCCTTTCACTTCATCAGAGGTTTGTTCGTTGTTTCAGTAGCTGCAGTTCAGGATCATGGCAGCTCATTAACATTGAAAATGCTCTTACAAGCCAAGGCTCTGTGCAGCATTTTCCTAAATGTTTCAAGTCTGGTGTGGATGATTAGAGAGATTTCAGGAATAGCCAAACAGAAAGCATTTCCATAATAAACAGCAAGAAATCAGTATTTCTTCTGTTTCCTTCCCTGCTCACCCTTCCCTTCCTTTCCAGAGCAGTTCATCTCAACAGTTTCGTTTTCATATTGTTCTGGAGCGTGTCCTGATAAAGACTGAATATAATGGAAAAGTGGGTGCCTAAATCACCATGTAAGTGAGGAGACAGGCCAGGACGCCTCAAGAGGAGTCACACTCCTCTGGACCAGAAGGTGTTCCTGGGAATTTCAGGCAACAGAACACAGTGATGCTTGTGTTCAAGGACCTGGTCAAATGACCCATCTCCTTTTCTGTAATGGTATCTGAGTTTGCTCAGGTCACCCCTGACTTGAGCCCCATCCACTCCTGGGTGTTCTCCTTTAGGATTAAAGTCCCCTTGCTGGGAAAGATGGAGGCAAAGAAGCCATGAAGAACCTCAGTCCTGTCTGATTCTACTCTTAGGAAGTTCAGCAGCAGAACCATGATCTAGACAGGGTGTCTGTTCTTTTACTGCAAATGAAGCAATGTCAGCTCGTCTTGCTGCCCTCAGACTCCCATTCAAGGATCAAGCCCAGGGCATCTTAGCCATCATCCCTACATCCATGGTATAAATGTCTTCTTTTGCAGCTTCCCCTGCTTCCACCTCCTGTGTGCTGCCTTTTTGCCCTGGAGCTCCATCAGTTCAGACAAGCACCCTCAATGAGATAAATGCTTCTGTTCATGGGTGCTTGGAGAGAAAATTCTTTGCTTGGAGCAGGCTGCCCTGTAAGGCTGATCAGATTTCCTGAGCTCCTTCACCCTTCAGACCTACTTCCTACTTTGCTCACCATCCCCCAGTATGTCCAAGTCTTCTCCTCTGGAGCCCACCAGCCTGTGCTCTGCTGCTGGCCTTCCTCCCTCCCCTCCGGGGTCTGGGACCCCACTGTTTCCTGGTCACAACAGCCAAGGTGGACACTCATGTTCACATCCCTCACCAGCTCTTCCTTCTTCATCAGTACCAGATCCAGGTGAGCATCACCCTCATTGGCCCACCAGGCAGACATGTTAAGAAGTTGGCCCAAGATCCTTTGAACTGTTGGCACCTGCAGCTTTGCCTGGCCAGGTAATGTCAGGGCAATTATAGTTCCCCATAGGAACCTGCTCATTGACTGGAGACATCCTAAGGTTCCTGACAGAACATCTTTTCCATTTCTTCTGCATGATCAAGTGGTTTGTAACATCTAACTGGATTTACATGGCAAAGTCTTGGAACTGGGGGTGAGTGTGGATGTGTTACAGTTGTCACCTCTCTGAGAAGACAACAAGAGTTTGACCAACGTCAGACAGAGCCGATTTCAGCTGCTCCAAGATGGACCCACTCCTGCCAAATCTGAGCCACTCAGTGATGCTGGCAGCACCTCTGGGATATTGTGTTTGAGAAAGGGTAAAAAACGCTGCACAACAGCAGGTGGGGGAGAGGAGGGAGGAAATGTGAGAGAAAATCACTGCAGACACCAAGGTCATATCCCACAGGACCCAAGCAGGTCCCTCAGCAGGCCAAAGCTTGCTCTCCTGAAATCCTGCTCTTGGCCTTGTTATCATCTCCCAGGAGCCTCAGCTCCACTGTCCCATCCCTGACTGTTCCATCCTGACCAACTCTTTGTGGTTTGTAAGTGTGAAGTCCCACAGGGCACCTCACCCCACTGACTCCTCAGTCACCCGTGTCAGGAAGATGTTGTCAATGAGCTCCAACCCCTCCTGGATGGCTGGTACCTTGCAGATATTGGGATATCTCAGGTCTGCCATGAGGACACGGCCCTGAAAACATGAGGCTTCTTTCATTTGTCTGAAGGAGGCCTCATCTAATTCCTCTTCCTGATCAGGGATCCTGTAGCTGATGTCCAGTCACCACAACACTGCCCATGTTGTTCTGCCCTGTCATTCAGACTCCTCAAACTTCAGCTGGCATTGTCTGCCCCCAGGCATCTGGTATTTACCCATCAGAAAACTCTGAATTTTGACAAGATGAAATGACCAGTGCTGTATCGGGGCAGGAGAATAAACCCATCCATGAGGACAGAGCAGGACCTGACACGCTGAGCACTGACCCTGAGGAGAAGGGCCTGGGCACTCCAAGGTCCCCACACCAGCCCGTGGTGCACGCACACCAGGAACAAGGCAGCTGCACACGGGGCTGCATGAGGAGGAGCGTGGGGACCCAGACACCTGGAGTTCTCATCCCATTCGGTTCAGCACTGGTGTGACCCCACACGCACGGGTGTGTGCCAGTGTGCGGCTTCCCAGTTTGGAGAAGCAGGGAGGAACTGGAGAGTGCAGGGCTCTGCCAAAGCAGGTTCAGCACCTTGTGCACATGGTGTGGGATGCTGAGGGACCTGGGCTGCTTTGGCTGAGTGGTGCTGGGGAGGCTGCAGCAGTGCAGGAGTAGCCTGAGAGTGCTTGAAGGGTGGTTTCAGAGGTGGTGGAGGTTTCTTCATAGTGGGAAAGAACTTGAGAAAGAAATAATGGCACAAAGTGCAGCTGGGGAGGTCCAGGCTGGACATGAGCAGCAAGGAATGTGACTGGAAGGGCAGTGCTGTGGTGGAGCAGGTCAGCAGAGGGAGTCTGCATCAGCCCAAGGCTTTGTGCTCCAAGGAACAGCTGGGGAGGATGCAGAGATCTCAGCAAAGGAAGGAAGATGCTCAGACAAGAGCAAGGTGGGGCAGCAGGGGGGATGTCTGCAGCCTGCAGGGAAAGAGGTGCAGGGGATGCCACAGCACAGGACAGGCTGTCGTGGAGATGATCAAGGGATGTGGACGCCGAAAGCCCCACCAGACATGAGCTCCTCCTCCCCTTAGCGATGGTTGTTGTGTCCACCTCTGATGCCTGTGAGGAGACACCTTGTCCTTCCAGCACAGGGACCTCATGGCCTCCTTGTCCCCAGCCAGGAACCTGGGAGGTGTGGGACCATAATCCTGCCCTTGGCCTTGTACAGCCCCACATCACACTGTCCCAGGAAGAGTCCAGGGTTGGGGTCAGGGCTTGGCCCTTTGGTTAAAGAAACACATCCAGGTTGAATCAGTATCAAAGAGACCTTTACTTTGCTTTTGCTGACCTGTCATCACTGCCTCCAATTTTCTGCTCTACCCAGATTCTGGATACTGTTTCTCAGTAGGTTCCCTCAGTGGGACTCATTAACATTACAAGAAACTTTGCAGTTTGAATCTGACTTTGACTTCTTGAGAAGTTTCTTCATCTTCCTCCAGGGTCTGAGGTCCATGGACTCAGCACCAACGGCACCAGAGGGGTCATTAAAGCTCCTTGGGCTGCTCCTGTGCTGTTGAGCTGGGCTGGGCTCCAGGGACAGATGGAGCTCCTGGCAAGCGGCAGCACTGCAGAGAGACAGCTCTGCCCAGGAGCAGCTCCTCTGCACAGCGCAGCAGGGCTGAGGGCTCTGCCTGGGGATCTCAGGGAGACGAGCAAGGCAGAGAGAGATTAATGGTGGTCAGGATTGGGAGGATGATTGAGAGCTCACTGGATGAGAAACCTTTGCAGCCCTTGCCATGGTAAGTCTCTGGGTGCAGGGCAATGCAGCTGTAGCTCCTGGAGGCATCTCCTAAAACTGGCACAGGCACAGCTGATGTGATCTGTAAGGATGGGGATCTTTTTCAGCAACTTTGAAAATCTGAGAAGCAAGTTGTGCACCCAGGGGTGCCCAGGGCTGTCCTGCAGAGCAGGGTCCCTGCACCCCAGGGCTGTGCCGGGACAGGGACTCTGCCGCCTGCCAGGGTCAGCACTCAGCCTGCCCGGGGAGATCCCATGGCAGAAGCTGTGGGGGAAGGAGCGACCCCCGGCAGGGCAGGCAGGGAGCTTGTGGGGTTGAAGGGTGTTGTGTGGGTCAGGGCTGCTCAGAGCTCCAGATCAACCCCACAGACATGGCAGAGGGTCCTTCTGAACAACAACATCAAGACAGCAACAGCTGCAAGGGAAGGAGTCTGTGCTTTCAGTTTTCCACTCTTGGTTGTCTGGTGTGCAGTGGGAGACGGGGATTTATTTATCTCTTTGGAGAAGACACTGAGACCCCAATTCTCGTTAGGACTTGTCTGAGCTGCTCCTGAGTCCCTGCACACACAGAACTGCCCCTGGGCAGTGCCAGGAGGTGTGAGCAGGACAGAGCTGAGCACACAGTGGGTGGGATGGGGTCTGTGACACTGACAGGGAGCAGACCCAGGGACAGAGACACAGCTGCAGGCAGCACAGGCATGGGCAGGGAGAGGGAGATGGACCAGAAATGCTGGGGAGGCGGGATTCAGGACCCCCCCTGCCATCTCCTGCAGTGCAGAGATGTTTCCCAGTGCAATCCCTGGTCTCCTCTCTTCCCCAGCAGAGCCTCTGCCCCAAAGCCATGGGGTCCAGGTCATGAGTCTTCACCTCACCAGCTGCACCTCCAGGTGAAGGGTTCCTGGTACGTGGTACGCAGAAAAGGTGCTAAACGTACTTGCTCTACAGTGTCATTATGTGAGTGACATCAGCACAGCCGGGTAAGGAGGAGGTTCCACAGCCTGCCCGTCTGCCTTTCTGTTATTGCTTTAATTTTCAGGAACACTTCAGTGTCCTTCCCTGTTTCTCCACCTCTCCCTGGTGCTCTTGCTGTATGGGATTGGCGTGGGAGTGTGGTTCCATTCTTGTTCTGACACCAACACTGGGGGTCTTGCCCCAGAGATGATTCATGGAAACCAGGTACCTAAGCTGTATTTTAAGTTGTGATGAAACATGTTTCTCATTTTGTAGAAACAAAATAAACTGACATATCCCTCTTTCAGGGAGGAGGTTTTAATGAGAAAAAGCATGTTTATTTTGCTCAGAGAAGTCTCCCCTAATTTGTCACTGTCTTTTCCTCCTTGCACAGGTCCCCATGTTCACAGACAGCAAATGTCCAACAGCAGCTCGATCACCCAGTTCCTCCTTCTGCCGTTCGCAGACACACGGGAGCTGCAGCTCTTGCACTTCTGGCTCTTCCTGGGCATCTACCTGGCTGCCCTCCTGGGCAACGGCCTCATCATCACCACCATAGCCTGTGACCAGCACCTCCACACCCCCATGTACTTCTTCCTGCTCAACCTCGCCCTCCTTGACCTGGGTTTCATCTCCACCACTCTCCCCAAGTCCATGTCCAGCTCCCCCTGGGACACCAGGGCAATTTCTTATATGGGATGTGCTTCCCAAGTCTTTCTGTTTTCCTTTTTCATTTCAGCAGAGTTGTATCTTCTCACTGTCATGTCCTACGACCGCTACCTTGCCATCTGCAAACCCCTGCACTACGTGACCCTCCTGGGCAGCAGAGCTTGTGTCCACATGGCAGCAGCTGCCTGGGCCACTGGGTTTCTCAATGCTCTGCTGCACACGGCCAATACATTTTCACTGCCCCTGTGCAAGGGCAATGCCCTGGGCCAGTTCTTCTGTGAAATCCCCCAGATCCTCAAGCTCTCATGTTCCAACACCTACATCAAGGAACTTGGGCTTATTGTGGTTAGTCTTTTAGTAGCATTTGGGTGTTTTGTGTTCATTGTGGTGTCCTATGTGCAGATCTTCAGGGCCGTGCTGAGGATCCCCTCTGAGCAGGGATGGCACAAAGCCTTTTCCACTTGCCTCCCTCACCTGGCCGTGGTCTCCCTGTTTGCCAACACTGCCATGTTTGCCTATCTGACGCCCCCCTCCATTTTTTCACCAAACCTGGACCTGGTGGTCTCTTTCTGTACTCACTGGTGCCTCTAGCAGTGAACCCCCTCATCTACACCATGAGGAACCAGGAGCTGAAAGTGGCACTGAAGAAAGTGATTCAATCATTTTTCTGTTAGAACAATTAGTTACCCAAGTCTCTTCAGAAGTTATTTCCAATTCATCTCAGGATCCTGCTTTGGGCTGTGCATTTTATCTGCGATAACCATGTTTGTCAAAGAATTTCTTCATCCACAAAACTTCTCCAGAGGCATGAAGCCAGCCTCTTGGAACCAGAGACCTGTTTACCTGTTTCTGGGACCACGACTTCCTGTGTTGGATCTCTGTAACACAGGATGTTTCGAAAAGATGGATCCATTTTGAAATCACTGTATCTCTGAAATTTGCTCCATCTTTTCGAAACACCCCGTAAAAGGGGATTTCCTCACTTTCTGTATTTGGAGCTTGGGCTCCTCTTCCAAAGCTGTGGTCAGCCTGAATAAATTTCCCCCCCACCAAGGCCATGCTGCTGTACTTGGGTTTTTCATGCGCTCAGGGGAGGACATGGGGCAAGATGTTACGTCACGGTGCTGCTTTGAGTGTCCATCTGTGGGTGCCCAGTGTTCCTGGAGATGGTGAAGGACCTTCAGTGATCTGCCTTGAACTATCTCACTGTGGTTTTCAGGCACCACAGCCTGCTCCTAGTGCTCTGTGCTTCAACGGGGGAATAAATGACCCACAGAAACCTATTTCTGCATTCCCCAGCTCAGGGCAGGCTGCTCTGTCACTGCGGTAGCAGGAGCAGCATGAAGAGCTCCTGGGCAGGAGTCTTGTGCTGGTGAGAGGGGCTGGCACAAGAGGGCTGCCAGCAACGGGTGTGAAGGATCTCTTGAAAACAAGAGCAGAGGACACAGGGGGACGGTCCTGTGTTCCTGCCATGGCTGATCCCAGCCCTTGGGCTGATAGGGAGGTTGATGCTCCTCTCTGTCTCAATCCATCTATCTATCTGATTGCCCTACCATGCATACATGCATGCATGCATCCATCCATCCACCCATTCATCCATCCATACTGGTACTCCATATGGGTGAGCTGCCCCATGATGTTTCTCATCCCAGTGAGATCATATAATCATTTAAGTTGGAAGAAACCCTCAAGATCATCGTGTCCAGCCATTAACCTAACTCTGGCTATAAACCATGTCCCTAAGAACCTCATCTATATGTCTTTTAAACACCTTCAGGGATGGTGACTCAACCACTTCCTTGGGTAGCCTGTTCCACTGCCTGACAACCTCTTCTGTGAAGAAATTTTTCCTATTATGCAAACTGAACCTTCCTGGGTGCAACTTGTGGCCCCTTTCTTCTTGTCCTTTCACTTGCTATTTGAGAGAAGAGACCAACACCCTCCATGCTACAACCTCCTTTCAGGCACTTGTAGACAGTGATAAGGTCTCCCTTCAACCTCCTGTTCTCCAGGCTACAGAGTCCCAGTTCCCTCAACTGCTCCCCATCTGACTTGTTCTCCAGACCCCTCACCAACTTCACTGCCCTTCTCTGAACTCACTCCAGCACCTCAAGGTCTGTCTTGTAGTGAGGGGCCCAAAACTACACACAGGATTTGAGGTGCAGCCTCACCAGTTCCGAGAACAGGGGGATGATCACTTGCCTGGTCCTGCTGGCCACACTATTCCTGTTGCACACCAGGATGCTGCTGGCCTTCTTGGCCACCTGGGCACATGCTGGCTCATGTTCAGATAGGTGCTGATCAACACCCCGAGGTCCTTTTCCATTGTCAGATTCCAGTCGCTCTTCCTTAAGCCTGTAGTGTTGAATGGGGTTGTTGTGACCCAACTGCAGAACCCGGAACTCGGCATGAAACTGAACAAGTCCAAGTGCTGGGTTGTTCACCTGGGACAGAGTAACACTGAGTGCAAGTGTAGATTAGGAGAGAGCAGCTGGAGAGCAGCCCTGCAGAAAGGGATCTGGAGTGATGGTTGGCCACACGGTCAACAGGAGGCAACACTGTTCCCCAGCAGCCAAGACAGTAACCCCCATCCTGGGGTGCATCAAACACAGCGTGGCCATGTGGTCAAAAGACGTGACTATGCTGCTGTATTCAACATTGGTATGGCCTCACCTTGAGGGCTGTGTGCAGTTCTGGGCCCCATATACTATTACAACAAGGATGTGAAGGCCCTTGGATGTGTCCAGAGCAGAGCAACAAAATTGGTGAAAGGTCTGGAAGGATTGTCCTCTGAGGAGCAGTTGAGGACTCTGGGCTTCTCTTGTTTGGGGAAAAGGAGGCTCATTGCTCTCTACAGCTTCCTGAGGAGGGGACATGGACAGGGAGGTGCTGAGATCTTCTCCCTGGTGTCCAGCGATAGGACACGTGGGAATGGTTCAAAGCTTGGTCAGGGAAGGTTTAGACTAGATATTAGGAACCATCTCTTTATCAAGGTTGGTCAAAAACCAGAACAGGCTTCCTAGAGAGGTGGTCAATACCCCAAGCCTGTCAGTGTTTAAGAGACACTTGGACAATGCCCTTGGTACATGATTTATCTTTTGGTCAGCCCTGAATGGGTCAGGTATTTGGAACTAGATGATCATTGTAGGCCTCTTCCCACTGAACTAGTCTAGTCTAGTCTAGTCTAGTCTGTTTTACACATATACCTGTAACAGGGTGGATCCTGGGCCCAAACAGTCTGCTCAGCAGCCTCCTCAGGATATCGGCCTTGCCAGTTGCAGACACCAGGACACATGAGCCCCCAGGGCTGCAGCCCCATTCCAGATACTGGTACAGACCCCCCCAGTCACACACATGTGCACACACACTCTTATGTCTGGTCACTCTGGTCTCTCAGTTGCTGGCACCAATGACATACAGGCTGTCTGACCCCCTGCTCCTGTTCTGCTCGCTACACTCACACATTCACGCAGAGGAGAGATTTGCTCACATAGCATAGATTTAGAAATTAAGTTTAATGAGAAGACAGGACAGACTGCACTGGTTGGGGTCCTTCCCCAGACTTCCCATGATAAGTCCTGTGTAATCCAGAAACGTTCTTCCCCTGCACCCGAATGTGTCCTGCACCCCTAGGCAAAATCCTGTTAGTCTAAATGGTGATCCAGAGAGCTGCTCTCAGTCATTCCTCTCAATGGGCTTCAAACCTGGACAATGAGGCTGATGGCACTCCCAGGGCAGCCTTGGAACAAGATGTTAATTCCTCAGAGCCTGTAATTTGGGTTCCCACTTGCCAATGAGCCTCTGTGCTATTCTTGGTTTTGGAGGTGGGCTTGTGATGAGCTGGTGGCTCCTGTGATGGTGCTGGGAGCAGTCGGGGCAGGGTATTAACTGACTTACTTCTCCTGCCTTTGTTAGTGCCTTCTTTGTGTGTGCAGAGGAGCTTCTTATCACTTAACAACATCCAACGAGAACATAAATCTCCTGAGTCATCTGTGTCTGGAGCTTGTGTACATATGCATTGGTATTATCTAGCATATGATAGCAGATCACTGGAATTGCTGTCCAGAAATGCCTCATGATTAGGGGAAAATCTGTGTTGTTGTACAGGCAATGGCTTCATTCAGGGCCAGTATCACAGTCTTGTTTCTGAGACCATAGATGAATGGATTTAAGAATGGGTACAGAACAGTGTTCAGCAACGCTACAATGCTGTTAGTCTCCAAGGAAACATATTCTGAAGGACATGCATAGAGAACAACACAGCTCCCATATACAACGGCCAAAGTGGTGAGATGGGAAGAACACGTGGTAAAAGGTTTTTTCCTCCCAGAGGCTGCTGGAAGATGTAGAATGCAGAAAAGGATGCACATGTAAAATGCCAGAGTTAAACATAAGGAACCCAGAATGACAAATGATAAGAAAACAGAGTCTATTTTCCAGAGCAAGCTGGTGTCAGAGCAGCACAGTTTGAATAAGGTGGAGTTGTCACAGAAAAAGTGATGGAAAAATAGAAATAGGATTGGGCAAAGCAGCTGCTTAGTGAGATTGTTCTCTTACCAGAACCCAGGATCACAACCAATTTTATGCTTGTGGAGGATGTAAAGCAGATTTCTAGGAAGGCCAGATTGGCAATGAAAAAGTACATGGGGGTTTGTAGGCGGTGATCTGCATATACGAGGAAAGTTATGGTAGTGTTCCCCATCACTGTTGTCAGGTATATGAGCAGAAAGAACAGAGAGAGTAAGAGCTGTAGTCTTTGATCAAGCCCTGAGAAACCCTCTAGGACAAACTCAGTAACTGCAGTTCCATTTTCTGGTCCCATGTTGAATTTCAGTTCATCATGCTGAGACAGGAACACGGCAAAAAACAAGTGTGATAATTCCACAGTCTGCGTGAAACGCTCTACAAAACCTTCTCTGCTTCTTTCCTTCCTTGCAGTCTTCCTATAGTACACAAATAAAGTATTTCAAGCATTTCTCACACCCTGATTTTTCTCTATCCAGTTTAAACTGGAGATCTCAGACAATTTGTCGTCTTCTTTCAACCTTTTTCGAACACTCGTAAAGAATTCTTCCTTCAACACAGGGGATTTTAAAGTCTGGTAGCTATTTTATGCCATTCCTGCCAAATTCCAAATTCATGCAGACTGGTTCCAAACATCTATCACACCTCTGTGGCTAAGTCATCCCTTTTATTGCACAAATGTGTCCATTGGGGCACTCCTGGGTCCCTATTTGGGTCCACTGGGGCACTCCTGGGTCCCTCCCAAACTCCTGGGTCCCTCCCAAACTCCTGGGTCCCTTTTTGGGTCCCTTGGGGACCCAAATTGATTTGACCCCAAATCAAATCAAATCAAATCAAATCAAATCAAATCAAATCAAATCAAATCAAGTCAAATCACATCAAATCAAATCAAATCAAATCAAATCAAATCAAATCAAGTCAAATCAAATCAAATCAAATCAAATCAAATCAAATCGAATCAAGTCGAATCAAATCAAATCAAATCAAATCAAATCAAATCACATCACATCAAATCAAATCAAATCAAATCAAATCAAGTCGAATCAAATCAAATCAAATCAAATCAAATCAAATCACATCACATCAAATCAAATCAAATCAAATCAAATCAAGTCAAATCAAATCAAATCAAATCAAGTCAAATCAAATCAAATCAAATCAAATCAAATCAAATCAAATCAAGTCAAATCAAATCAAATCAAATCAAATCAAATCAAATCAAATCAAATCGAATCAAGTCAAATCAAATGAAATCAAATCAAATCAGATCACATCAAATCGAATCAAATCAAATCAAATCAAATCAAATCAAATCAAATCAAATCACATCAAATCAAACCAAATCAAATCAAATCACATCAAATCAAATCAAATCATATCAAATGTATATCGAAAGCTTTTCTCTCTACTCTTCAGTACTTGCCTTTTTGGATTAGGAGTCCCTGAGTATCTATTGATTTCAGAATAAGCAGTATCAAGCACCTCTTCCATAACCCCCTGCTTTCTTCCACAGCTTCGTGCTCTCTCTTTCTTGAGGAAAGGGGATAGGAGGGCAGAATAGAGAACAAGTATAACTCTTCTTCTTTAGTACTCTAAATAATGACTGAAATCGGTTATGGTTCCACACAGTCTCATCTGCCATCCATCTGCATTGAAACGCAGTTGCTTCCAAACAGTTGCTCATTGCTGTTACTATTAAACGTCCTGACCTAAATGCAGACCAGGAGAAAAGTGACTGGAAGAGATTTGTAACTTTTCTTTTGCGTGCCAGCTATAGGTTGGGAGGACCCAGCCTTGAGAGTTTTCTCCTGTCTCCATTGATTATACAGGGAGCTTCGGGAAAACAAACTCTCACAGGCACCTGTTGTGGGGTAGGTGGAACTCAGTAGTCAAGTCTCGACTCTTTGATTTATTAAGTTATATTTCTTAAATCAAACCACACATCTAGGAGAAAGAAGCACAAAAAAAGCCCACATATGCAATAAAATCTGGTGTTTTTCCCTTCATCTTTACATTTGTTTTCAGACGTAGAAAGGAATAGAGCAGACAGCTCCAAAACCAGGATGATTCAAAATGCAAGGGGATAAGGGGGAGAGGAGGAGATGGGGGGTTTGAGGTGATGAAACAAAGTTGTGCAGGTGCGCAACCAAAGCTCTTCAGTCACCTGGGTGCTCCAAGGACTTTCCCATCCCATCGTCCACAGAGACAACAGGAGAAACCAGTCTGAGACAATGGATCAACACGAAACCAAGCGATCGAGTAAAGTCAACCTCCTTCAATATCAACCACCTCCAAAATCAGCAAAAATTAAAGGTTTGCCCAACTTGTGCGGGATTTCTTCTTGTGGGATTCCAGACAGTGCTGGAGACAGGCAAATCCTGCTGTGCCTGGGCCTATTTCCTGTTCATAAAGGTAGTTATTAACATCCTGGGTGAAGAATCAGACTGTTTCAGAGATCCCTGTAGCAGTTTCTGCTGCAAAACTGGATAAAGTTGAGCAATTACTTAAGTTGCTTGCAAATGCCAGAGAGGATGTGCAGGACAACAGGCTCGCTGAATTATAAGAACTCAGAACAGTTGTAAGGGGAGCCTCACTTGATCCAGTTGAAGACACTGACAGGGGAGTCTCTTCCAATCTGTGGTATTCCATAATTCAATTAATCTTTTCCTCAGAGAGCTCTTCAAAGGGTAGGCACGTAAAAGAGACAGAGGGAAAGAAGTAGAGATATAAAATGTGCCAATACAAATTGACAAGATCCTCTGAACAGTGCTTCTCAAACCATTGGTAGGCAATGTATTTCCTGCTCCGGTAGGGGATTGTACTAGATGATCTTTTGAGGTCCCTTCCGATCCCTAACATTCTGTGATTCTGTCATTTTAGGAAATGGCTGCATAAAAAGATTCAAATAGAGATACAGTGTTTAATTAGCTTGCTGACACTTGCCCATGGTGCTGTCAAAACTAACTAACTAACTAACTAACTAACTAACTAACTAACTAACTAACTATCTAACTAACTAACCAACTAACTAACCAACTAACCAACTAACTAACTAACTAACTAACTAACTAACTAACTAACTAACTAACTAACTAACTAACCAACCAACCAACTAACTAACTAACTAACTAACTAACTAACTAACTAACTAACTAACTAACTAACTAACTAACTAACTAACTAACCAACCAACCAACCAACCAACTAACTAACTAACTAACTAACTAACTAACTAACTAACTAACTAACTAACTAACCAACCAACCAACTAACTAACTAACTAACTAACTAACTAACTAACTAACTAACTAACCAACCAACTAACTAACTAACTAACTAACTAACTAACTACGAAAAGTTTCATGAGGCAGCTGAAGCGCCACGTGTGACTGGGAAAAGTCTCCCAGGACCTATGGGAGCTCTTCTGGAGTACGAGCTGGTAGCCATGAGCTGAAGTAGGGGACCTAAGGGGTGGTGCAGGGCTGCTGGGTGGACTGAGCAGGGACCTCAGCAGCACAGCAGCTCATTGCGTCCCTTTGGACGCTGCTGTGAGGTCACTTCTGTCACAGGAACTGAGTGACCAGCAGCGGGAAGGCAAATACTCAGAAGTCATGAAGGCCATCAGAAAGCTGCTCCCAAGGTGATGACAGATGTGGGAAGGTCAAGGTGAACTGAGTCAAGAGAGGAGAGGAAAGAACGGCTTGGCCAAGAGAGATGAAAGATCTGCAGGGTTTCAGGTAACAGTGATGCCGTTGTGACATTGACTGTGGCATTCATGTTAGGCCCTTACTTGCGTTCTAAGCAATAATCTTAAACTCTAACCTTACCCCTAAATGCCAACCCTCACCCTGACAGTAATGCACTACTTTAAACCCAATCTCAAAATTTACCTCTAACCCTTAACCTCTAAAGTGAACATCTCATGCTCAAAGCTCTCGTTCCCATGCTCAAACCCCATCACCTCCAACCCCTCTCCCTACCATACTTAAGCAGCTTGGCCCCCTGGGGCAACATAGGGTGATTCTGGAGCAGCCACGGGACATCTGAAGAAGGATGTGAGGTTACAGGTATTTGACCAGCTGTTAGGACCAAGGAGGAGATGGGCAGCATTGCTGGGACCAGGTCTGTGGTGCCTCAGGGACTTGTGGGCCGGCAAGAGGCACACAGTTGTGATGGTGGCTCTGAGGTCACTTCCACCTGAGCACCTGATCGGCCACCTTCAGGCACATGGCTGGTCTATGTGTGTGTCATTAAAGCTGTGCCTAAGGAACTGATAAGCCACCAACATGTACGTGATCGTGACCCCGGGTCCTCTTCTCTGTACCTGGGACCTTTGGTCCAGTGTGATGAGTTGGCTGGGACTCAGACTGCTGAGCTGGTTAAACTGGTGCATCTCCTGTCCTGTGCCCAAGTTTCTGTTATCTGGTTCACCCAAGGACACACAAAGAATGCACCCAAGATTTTTCATCTTTGCAAGGTGTCAGCAAACTCCTGTTTCTCGTACAATAAGTTACACAAAGCTAAGCAAGGTTAGGCAATAGAGATGTGGGTTAAGGCTTAGCTCTCTGTTAGCGCTTTAAGTGTTAGTTCTTTAAGTGTTAATTAGTGAATTGTTAATTGCCTGTATCAAGCTGGTGGAGGTGAAGTCACCCTGCCCAGGGTGGGGGAGAACGTGACTGCCAGTACCTTGGTCCCACCATGGTGTGCACATGGGGAGAGGCACAGTGGGGCACAAAATGTGCTAAGGAGCCATATTGAAGGCTCTGGATCTCAGGGGGTTGTGCAACTGCCACAGTGGGCATTGTGACGTCACTGGTGATGTCACAAAGGAGCCCGCCCAGGCACCCCTTTAAATACAGGGCAGGGAGGCGGTCACCCCACCGTGGCCTGGTCCCGGTGACAGAAGAGACACGGCCACTCTCACCACCACTATGTCCCATCCCTGGAAACTGTGAGGCCACTAAGAGCCAAAACTTCCCATCCCTGGACACCTTGGGCCACTCAGGGTAAAATTTCCTGTCCCTGGACCCATTAGGGCACCAAGAGCTAAAATGTCCCATCCCTGGACACTTTCGGCCACCAAGACCAAGTTGTCCATCTCTGGACCCAAGATGTCCCATCTCCAGCCCCCTTGGGCCAACCAGACCCTGGATGCCTCATCCCTGGACCACTTAGGCCAACAAGATGTCCCATGTTTGGACTCTCTGAGGCCATCAGGAGGCAAAATTTCCCATCCCTGGATCCCTTAAGTGACCAAGACGTCCCGTCCCTGAACACTATGTGGCCACCAAGACACAGGATGTCCCATGCCTGGACACATTAGGTGACCAAGACGTAAAATATCCTATCCCTGGGCCCCTTGGGCTACCAGGACCTATAATGTCCCATCCCTGCACCCCTAGGGAGATGGCCTATCCCTGGACCCTTTGGAGACACCAAGTCTTAAGATGTCCCATCTCCAGCCCCCTTGAGCCAGCCAGGCCAAGATCTCCCATGTCTGGTCCCCTTAGGCCACCAAAAGACCTAAAATGTCCTTTTCCTGGAACCGTTGGACCACCGAGAGCCAGGATGTCCCATCCGAGACTCAAGATGTCCTATCCCTGCGCACTCTGGGACACCCTTGGGCCACCAAGATCTTAAAATGCCCCAACCCTTGGACCACCCAGACCAAGATGTCCCATCCCTGGAAACTCTGGGACAACCAGGCAAAGATGTCCCATCCCTGGACATTTTGGGGCCACAAAGACCAAGGTTGTCCCATCTTGGGACCCAAGATGTCCCATCTGCAGACATCTTGCACCACCAAGACCTCAAATGTCCCAGCCATTGGACCCTTTGGACCACCCAGGCCAAGACGTCCCATCCCTGGACACTGTGAGGCCACCAAGACCCAGCATGTCCCATCCCTGGACACTTTGGGTAGTCAAAACCTAAAATGTCCCATCCCTGGACCCCTTGGGCCATTGAGAGCAAGAATGTCCCATCCCATACCCCGGATGACCCACCCCTGGACATTTTGGGCCAACCAGACTCAAGATGTCCCATCCCTGGACCCCTTAGAACACCAAGACCCAAGACCCAATCTCTGGACACTTTGGGGACACCAAGACCAGAGATGTCCCATCTCTGGACCCAAGATGTCCCATCTCCAGCCCCCTTGGGCCACCAAGACCTAAAATTCCCCAACCCTTGGACCACCCAGGCCAACAGGACAATTCCCTGGACACTTTGGGCCACCAAGATCCAGGATGTCACATCTCTGGGCCCCTTAGGTCATCAACACATAAAATGTCCAATCCCAGACCCCAGGTGTCCCATTCCTGGACACTTTTGGACACCAAGACCTAAAATGTGCCATCCCTGGACACTTTGATGCACCCATGTCTAGATGTCCCATCACTGGACACTGTGAGGCCACCAAGACCCAGGATGACACATCTCTGGACCCCTTTTGGCTACCAAGACCAGGATGCTTTCTGACCAGTCATCTTGGGCCACCAAGACCAAGATGTCCCATCCCTGGACCACATTGGCTACCAAGAAACACTATGATTAGTCTCTGGACCTCATGAGGACACCAAGACCCAGGATATCTCATCCCTGGGCCCAGATTGTCCCATCTCCAGCCCACCTGGGCCATCAAGAGCCAAAATTTCCCATCCCTGTATCCCCTGGGCTACTCAGGGAAAGATGTCCCATCCCTGGGCCCCTTAGGCCACCAAGACCTAAAATGTCCCATTCCTGGACACTTTGGGGCCATGAAGACCAATGTTGTCCCATCTCAAGACCCAAGATATCCCATCTGCAGCCATCTTGGGCCACCAAGACCTAAAATGTCCCATCTCTGGACACTCTGGGACACCCAGGCCTAGATGTCCAGTCCTGGGACACTGTGATGCCACTAACACCCAGGATGTCCCACCTCTGGACCCCTTTGGCTACCAAGACCAAGATTTCCCATGTCCAGGCATCTTGGGCTGCCAAGACCAATATGTCCCATCTCTGGACCACTTGAGCTACCAAGAGCCTGGATGTCCCATCTCTGGACATTGTGAGACCACCAAGACCCAGGGTATCTCATCCCTGGACTCAAACTATCACATCTCCAGCCCACTTGGGCCATCAAGATCCAAAATTTCCCATTCCTGTCTCCCCTGAGCTACTCAGGGAAAGATGTCCCATTCCTGGGCCCCTTAGGCCAACAAGACCTAACATGTCCCATCTCTGGACACTTTAGGCCACCAAGACTTATAATGTCCCAACTCTGCATCCAATATGTCCCATTCCTGGACACTTTGGGGACACCAAGATCAGGGCCCTGAGGGGCAGTGACTTACGTGAGGAGGATGGACTGGTTGTCATGATCTGCCAGGAGGAGAGAGATGGGATGACATTAGGAGAGATGTTTGGGATCTTGGGGTTCACCCTCTTCCATATGAGGAGGGATGAAGTTCGAAGAGATGTTTGGGATCTTGGATGGGATTCTCCATCCTCCAGGTGAGGACCAGGTCTAGGTCAGGACCCATTTTTGGGGTGGGATCTTCAAGTTTGGGGTCCCAGCAGGAGGTCCCTACCCATCAGCATGTTCTGGTAAGACTGTTCGAGTCGGAGATGATGTGGGGAGGAGCTTCACTCCGCTTCTTGCCCTGGTAGGCGGCCACCACCTCGGCGTTGTAGATGGGCAGCCACTTGTAGTGGTTGATGGTCACACAAAAGAGCCCTGAGTAGGTCTGGACAAGGGGCAGGTGAGTCATAACCAGGAGGTCCTACCTCACCAGGAGGGGACATGTTGGGTGTGGGTGGCCCAAGGGGTCCAGGGATGGGACATTTTGGGTCTGAGTGGTCCAAGGGTGCTTGGGAAGGGCCACCAGGTTCTAGGTGCCCCAAAAAACATGGGGAACCCACCCAGGTTCTAGGTGTCCCATAGACCCTTCTGGAGGTTCATCCACTTCTAGTGAACCTCAAGAGCTTCAGGGCAGCAGTCACACAGTCACAGAGTCGCAGTGTCACAGCCAGAGTCATAGTCACAGTGCCACAGAGTCAGGGAGTCACAGACTCACAGTCACGGAGTCACGGACTCACAGTCACAGAGTCACCGTCACAAAGTCACAGTCAGAAACACAGTCACAGAGTCACAGAGTCAGAGTCACAGAGTCACCATCACAAAGTCACAGCCAGAATCACAGTCACAGAGTCACAGAGTCAGAGTCACAGAGTCACCATCACAAAGTCACAGCCAGAATCACAGTCACACAGTCACACAGTCACAGTCACACAGACAGAGTCACAGAGGCACAGTGTTACAGTCACAGAGTTGCAGTCACAGAGTCACAGTAAGAGTCACAGAGCCACAGTCAGAGTCACGGAGTCACAGAGTCACAATCACAGAATTACAGAGTCACAGAGTCACAGTTCTCATCCCATTCGGTTCAGCACTGGTGTGACCCCACACACACGGGTGTGTGCCAGTGTGCGGCTTCCCAGTTTGGAGAAGCAGGGAGGAACTGGAGAGTGCAGGGCTGTGCCAAGGCAGGTTCAGCACCTGTGCACATGGTGTGGGATGCTGAGGGACCTGGGCTGCTTTGGCCCAGCAGCGCTGGTGAGGCTGCAGCAGTGCAGGAGTAGCCTGAGAGTGCTCGAAGGGTGGTTTCAGAGATGGTGGAGGTTTTCTTCATAGTGGGAATCACAGAATCACAGAATGGACTGGGTTGCAAAAGACCTCAGACATCATCAAATCCAACCCTAGGTCCAACTCCAGTCTGTTTGCTAGATCATGGCACTAAGTGCCATGTCCAATCTCAGTTTAAAAACCTCCAGGGACGGTGAGTCCAGCACCTCCCTGGGCAGCCATTCCAATGCCTGACCGCTCTCTCTGTGAAGAATTTCTTCCTAATCTCCAGCCTAAATTTCCTCTGGCAGAGTTTAAGCCCATGCCCCCTTGTCCTATTGCTGACTGCCTGGGAGAAGAGCCCAATCCCCACCTGGCTAGAACTGCCCTTCAGGTCGTTCTAGAGAGTGCTGAGCTCACCTCTAAGCCTCCTCTTCTCCACACTGAACAAGCCCAGCTCCCTCAGCCTCTCCCCATAGGGCTTGTGCTCAAGTCCCTCCACCAGTCTTGTTGCTCTTCTCTGGATCCACTCCAGCACTTCAATCTCTTTCCTGAACTGAGGGGGTAAGAACTGAACACAATAGTCCAGGTGTGGCCTCACTTCCCATGCTATTTTTGATACAGGACAGGATACCATTGGCCTTCTTGGCCACCTGGGCACACTGGTGGCTCATGTTGAGCTTCCTGTCAATTAGCAGCCTCAGGTCTCTTTCTGCCTGACTGCTCTCCAGCCACTGTGTGCCCAGCCTGTAGTGCTGCAGGGAGTTGTTGTGGCCAAAGTGCAGGACCCAGAACTTGGCCTCTTTGAACTTCATCCCATTGGAACCAGCCCATTTTTCTAGTCTATCCAGATCCCTCTGCAGAGCCCTCCTGCCTTCCAGTAGGTTGCCTTCAAAGGGCCGAATGTGATTTTAGGACTGTATAAATTTAACTACTCATACATTTATACATTTGGCCCTTTGAAGGCAACCGTGAGGCTGATGTGACCCCCGGTGAAAATTAATATGAAAGGCAATGTAGGTGGTTGGTTGCTAAGGGATTATTGAGAGACAAATCTTCACAGTCCTAACACGGTAAGTCTCTGCATGTAGGACAATGCAACTGCTTTTCCTGAAGGAATGTCCTGAAAGCGGCACATGACACAGTGTTGCAGGATCTGCCAGGTCTCTCTCACAGTATCTCTGTTGCAGAGAAGAACACACTCCAGAGCAGGGTTTCCCTGCTGCACTGTCAGTGGGAAAGGGCATGATGGCACCTTCTGCTGAGGATGACTGCCTGGGGAGCACCCAGGGGTGCCCAGCCCTGTCCTGCAGAGCAGGGTCCCTGCACCCCAGGGCTGTGCCAGGGCAGGTACTCTGCTGCCTGCCAGGGTCAGCGCTCAGGCTGCCCAGGGAGATCCCAACAACACTGAGGGGAGAAGCTGCGGGGGGAAGGAGCGACCCACGGCAGGGCAAGGTCCTTCTGCTGTTGGGTTCTCTGTGAGTCAGGGTTGCTCACTCCAGACCTCTTACAATAGGACGTTTCAAGAAGATCTCTACAGATATTACTAAAAAGATAAGGAGCTTTTAGTTATCTCTTCCATGACTCAGGGGAGGGAGGTTGTAGGAAAAGATAAATGTAAAAGAAGCTCTCAAGTTTTAGCAAGTCACTGAGACTCCTGAACTGCAACTCTGAGTGATCAGTTCATCTGCCAGAAGCCTCTGAACATCCCTTCAGCCACTCCCCTGCCTGTGGACAGCAGGAGCATCACAGCAGCTGAACCTGTCCTTTTTTCCAACCTGCAAACAGGAAGATGCCCCCAGGCAGTGCCCTGTGAACAGGCAGGATCTAGAGAGCCAGGGTGAGGGTACAGACGGTGGGATGATCTGTGAGTGCTGACAGGGAAGAGACATGGACAGGGGAACACCTCCCAGGAGGAAAATCTCCTGGCAGAAGGGACAGGATCAATGAATGAGATGAAACTCAAACAAGAAATGCAGTCGAAGGGTGAATTCAGTGATTTGTGTATGATCCCCTGCAGTGCAGATCCCTCCTCTGAGCAGCCCCCTGGCCTCCTCTCCCACCCAGCAAGGCCTCTGCCCTCAGGGCCGGGGGCTCCAAGGAAAGAACCAGTGGGCACAGGCCCTGCTCCTTGTGGCACCTGCAGACAGAACCACGAGGGCTCAGCCACAGAGTTGGAGGAAGGTCTGGAAAAGGACAAGGGGGTGTGGATCAGGGGGAGGGTGTATGAGAAATAGCTTTGATTTTGCTCAGAGAAGTCTCCCCTAACTTGTCACTTTCTTTTGATCCTGTGACAGTGCCACGTGCTCATCAGCAGCAAATGTCCAACAGCCGCTCCATCACCCAGTTCCTCCTTCTGGCATTCTCAGACACACGGGAGCTGCAGCCTGTGAAGGGGTTTCGTTAGAAGGAGATATGTTGTTGAATTAGTCAGGCCCAAAGGAATCTCAAGGCCACTTTGAGAAGCTGAGAACAGAATCTGCTGTGAGAAAGAGGGGCGTTTCTTCACTAACAGGGCCTCAGCATGGCGTGAGTCGTCGGACCTATCATCGGTGGGGCTCCAGCGTGTGGACTGCCCATGATACTCATTTAGCGAATCCATGCTTGGAGCATGGATTCGTGATTAGAGAATAGTTGCGTATATAAGGAGACATGTTTCTGTAATAAATGGCTTTGGCGTGATTCACATTGAATCGGAGTGCTGAGTCCTTTATCGTTCCAACAAATGGTGACCCCGACGTGATACTCCGAACGGCGTCTCTCTAAGGTCGGGGAAAAGCCTGGAGCGGCCCAGCCGGAGGCGGCTCAGCTGGACTGAGAGCCGGGCGGAGACGTACGGACGTTCCGCGGATAAATTTTGTTGAAGAAGGCCCCGGGAAAGGTGAGCGGCTGGGAGCAGGAGGAGGGAAGAGTGAAGTTACGGGGCAGAATATATCCTCAGAGGAAGAAGCTATAGTTAAGATCCTCCTGCATATTCTCTCTATGAGAGGACTTAAATATGAAGAAAGTAACATACGTAGACTGTTGGTTTGTTGTAGAACTAACGGCTACCTGACAGAAGCTGAGAAAGCTTTTAAAATTGAACTTTGGGACGATATAGGGCAGAAATTATGGGATAAGGTTAGCGATGGAGATGAAGCTAAATCATTAGCGACTACACGGAAGCTTATAATTTCCACCTTAAAAGAATTTAAGGCTGAGCGGGCTGCTGTTACTGGAATTTTTGCAGCGTTACAGCCTGATAAGAACTCTAAAAATAACTGTGAAGCTTACCCAGTTCGTGTTTTCAATACCCTCCTTACTCCATCCCCTGTTGTGCCTTCGGCATCCCCGATGATACAACAGTCTGGGGCGGAGGGAGGAAAATTACCGAGTGGATGGCCTCCTGTACCATCACACGACCCTGGAGAGACCAAGAAGTCCAAAGAACTGGAGTCAGATAATTTGTCAAAAGGACTGGTGAAAGTTGAGAATGCTAAAGTCGTAAATAAGTGTAATATCAATTATTTTACTGATTTGTGTCCGCCTTCACTGCTTTCTATCCTTCTAACTCCTACAAGAGAACAGAAGGAGCCGCCGGATAAGAACTGGGCAAAAGAACTGTGTGAAAGATCAGATCAGCTATTAGCGAGTGAATCCAATGGTCAGCAATATCAAGCTATGAGAGAGGTGCCTGAAACCAACAAAGCAGCCAAATCATTTGCAACTGTCAATCTGTAAATCAGGGTCCCAATGAGAATTATGAGAATTACATGCAATTTATTGACCACCTTCAAGGGACCATCAATAAGCAGAGTGAAAACTTAGAAGTTAAGGAAGCACTGGTGTTGAAATTAGCAGTAGAAAATACTAATGTTTGCTATCAGCATGTTATTTGCGAGTTTTACAGTACATATTATGTGTTCCTGTGTACCGTCTCTCTGAAAATCAAGCAGCTTGTCAGGAATGTGAGTTAATTGTTTCACCAGTTGTTTTTAAGTGCGCCATAAAACCTTCTGCCTGCTCTTCCCACTCAGCCTGCAAGCAGCCCTGTGCTTCCCCCCCACCTCCCCCCCCCCCCCCCCCCCTCAAGGTTTTTACTTGCAAGATGGGGTCAGGAATGATTGTTTTCAGTTGTGTTCCTAAAAAATCGGTATTGGGAGGTGTTTTAAAACATAGAAAAGCACTCAGACAAGAAATCATTAAATCTTTTCAGACAGTTTTACAGGCAGGGCGATTTGAACTTCAGCAAGCTGAGAGAGACTTAACTGATAACACAAGAAAACTTGTTAAAGTCTGCAAGATGCTTTCCTTATTAACCTGTTTTCTTTGTGGGTATCTGTTTAAGCATGTTGCAATTTTGATAGGTCTTTGTTACATGGTACGATAAGTTCACAGTCTGTTAAATCATGAGATTCCGTTGACTCAAAATGTGCATTTTGTGATAATACAGAAGAACATGAATAATTTAGTTCTTTACTGCATGAATGTGATGTCTATCCCTGTTTCTCTATTAGGACGGGATGTGTTAGGACAACTAGGAGCAACTCTGGTGACAAAACAACAGCATTTCTGGAAGCGGCCATTGATGATGGGTGACCAGTACTTAAATTACAGTGGAAAAATGATGATCCAGTATGGGTAAATCAATGGCCGCTCAGTAAAGAAAAACTCGCCCATGTCGAAGAGCTAGTACAGGAACAGCTTGAAAAAGGGCATTTAGAGCCGTCTACAAGTCCCTGGAATACTCCTGTGTTTACTATTCAGAAAAAATCAAAGAAATGGAGGTTGTTACATGATCTTCGAAAAATTAATGATACCATGGAAGACATGGGAGCATTACAGCCGGGATTACCATCCCCTGTCATGATTCCAGAAAATTGGCAGATCTTAATAATTGACTTGAAAGATTGTTTTTTCACCATTGCTTTGCATCCTGATGACTGTAAACGTTTTGCATTTTCCACAAATTCTGTAAATAAGGCTGAACCTGCGAAAAGGTATCAATGGGTAGTTTTGCCACAGGGAATGAAAAATTCCCCAACTATGTGTCAAATTTATGTAGCTTGGGCCTTGCAATCAGTCAGAAAATCTCATCCTGAGTTAGTGATTTACCACTACATGGATGACATATTAATAGCTGGGAAAACTTTTTCGACTGATTTGTTGATAAATGAAGTATCTGATACATTGCAGCATAGAGGATTGCTAATTGCTCCAGAAAAGGTACAAATTCAACCAGCGTGGAAATATCTTGGTTGGGAAATTTCTCAGTCCACAGTGAAACCTCAGAAAATAGTATGTCGGCCTGTCATTCAATCCTTAAATGATGTGCAGAAACTAGTGGGTGATCTGAATTGGGTCCGGAGCATTTGTGGGATCACTAATGAGGATTTAGCTCCAATTGTAAAACTGCTAAAAGGGGATAGTGACATTAGCTCTCCTAGAACGCTTACTGCTGAGGCGGATGCTGCTCTGAAAAAGATTATGTCCAAACTTGTAAAAGCTTTCAGCCATAGGTGGAACCCAGATTATGTAATCGGACTACTAATTGTAAACAATACTAACTATCCTTTTGCTCTCATAATGCAATGGACAACTGGTAAGGAGCCGTTAAAGATCTTAGAGTGGGTGTTTTTGCATTTTCGACTCAAACGAACCATTACAACCAGGGTTGAGGTCTTTGCTCAGCTTATAATGAAAGGTAGGCAGAGAATAGTCGAAATTTCAGGGGCTGAGCCTGCATATATCATTGTTCCCCTCGTTTCAGAATATTTACAGTGGGCTTTGCAGAACTCCTTACCTTTTCAGATTGCGTTATTAGATTCTCAAGCCTTAATTAAGACATTTTCCCCTCCACACAAGTTAATGTCAGTTTTGAATATGGGATCAATGGAGGAGGGTCCCCCTCTTCTCTCAGAATTTCCTGTTAAAGGACCCACAGTGTTCACTGACGCAGGGGGTAAAATGCAGAAAGCAGCAATTACATGGAAAACAGATGGAAAATGGCACAATGTGATACTAACTGACCTGAAAGGATCAACTCAGCATTTGGAACTCAGGGCTGTAATAGAAGTGTTTATCAGATTTGCTCATAGCCCAGTGAATATTGTCTGTGATTCTTTGTATGTGGTAGGTGTGGTAGCTCGCATTGAAAGATCATTGTTCAAAGAGGTTCAGGATGCACAACTGATGTCTTTGTTCAAGCAACTATGGTTGTTGGTCGAAGAGAGACAACACTGATACTTCATAACACATATCCATAGTCATCTGACAATTCAAGGCGATTTAGCTGAAGGAAACCGCCGAGCTGATTTTCTTGTATCTCCTGCCTCGGTTCCACCTCCAATAGATAGGTTTGGGCAAGCAGTACACTCTCATAGTTCCCTCCATCAGTCTGCTCAGGTCTTACAGCGGCAATTTTCATTGTCCGAAAGTGAAGCCCGAGGTATTGTTAAAAGTTGTGCAGATTGTCAGCGCATCTCAGTAGGGCTGGGTGCAGGAGTCAATCCAAGAGGATTAGGAGCCTTGCAATTGTGGCAAATGGACGTTACACATGTCCCTGAATTTGGCAGGCTGAAGTATGTGCATATGTCTATTGATACATATTCTTTCGCCATATGGGCCACTGCTCAGACTGGTGAAACTAGTTCACATGTGCAACGACATTTACGTTCTGCTTTTGCAGCTTTGGGAGTTCCTGCACAGGTCAAGACAGACAACGCACCTGGTTATATCGCCAAAGCTACTGCCACCTTTTTTTCAATTGTGGGGTGTTAAGCACATTACAGGGATACCAAATTCTCCTACTGGTCAGGCCTTGGTAGAAAGGATGAATCGAACTCTCAAGCATCAGCTTGACAAACAAAAAGGGGGAACTGACTGTACTACTCCGCATGACAGACTAAGCAAAGCATTATATGTCTTGAACTTTTACGCCCTCCGCAAGGGTTCGACATTCCACCTATGATTCGTCATGGAACAAGCTTAAAAGGATACTTGACAGACCTTAGAGAAAATCAATGTCAGGTCAAAATACGCAATGGAGTTACTGGTGAATGGGAGGGTCCTTTCCAATTAATAACTTGGGGAAAGGGTTATGCTTGTGTCATTACAGACCAAGGATCAAAATGGATTCCTGCGAAACGGATCAAGCCATGGCTGAATAAAGACAACAAAGATTCGACAGATGCAGAAGGACAGGAGGGAGATAAGTTGTGAGAATTGTCTCAAATGTAAACCATGAATTCTTATTCAGTGTTATAGATGCTCTTAGACCCAGTAGTCTAAAAGCTTATTAGTAAACAGATAAGGTACCTTCCATAGAGAATGCTAATTTGAACAGATAGTAAGAGTTCCAAAAGGGTGATATTACAATTAGATAATCTATGCATAGATAAGGTAAAAGTATAAGATATTTCTACCATGGTAACCTAATTTAGCAACTGGTAAGGTTTTAAAAGAGATATTAAGATTAAGCTATAGATCTTTTAAATAGGTTAATATAAGTTTTAAGATATTAATTCAATAATTAGCATATGAATAGGTTAATATAAGTTTTAAGATATTAAGTCAATAATTAGCATATGCTGATGGTATTAAGTACGTTACTCTATAAACTGCGCAGTTATAGATCTTTTAAGAATTTAAGAGAATATATTGTATTAAGTTGTCTGACTATTCTAAAATAGTGCGTTGGTAAGGTTGTCATAAGTAGAATTAAAGTTTTATATATGATATGAATGTTTGAGTATAAGCAGATAGTTGTTTAATCTTATTAAGTAAGGTTTAGCTACATTATATGTAATTGTAATTATGTTGTTAATCACGTGTCCTGTGTTGCAGTGTATTTCAAAGACGATTCAGCATGCTGTTTAAGGGGCCTGACTAGTTCAAGAACACAAAGGGGGAATTGTGAAGGGGTTTCGTTAGAAGGAGATATGTTGTTGAATTAGTCAGGCCCAAAGGAATCTCAAGGCCACTTTGAGAAGCTGAGAACAGAATCTGCTGTGAGAAAGAGGGGCGTTTCTTCACTAACAGGGCCTCAGCATGGCGTGAGTCGTCGGACCTATCATCGGTGGGGCTCCAGCGTGTGGACTGCCCATGATACTCATTTAGCGAATCCATGCTTGGAGCGTGGATTCGTGATTAGAGAATAGTTGCGTATATAAGGAGACATGTTTCTGTAATAAATGGCTTTGGCGTGATTCACATTGAATCGGAGTGCTGAGTCCTTTATCGTTCCAACAGCAGCCCTTGCACTTCTGGCCGTTCCTGGGCATCTACCTGGCTGCCCTCCTGGGCAACGGCCTCATCATCACCACCATAGCCTGGGACCAGCACCTCCACACCCCCATGTACTTCTTCCTGCTCAACCTCTCCCTCCTTGACCTGGGCTGCATCTCCACCACTGTACCCAAGTCCATGGCCAGATCCCTCTGGGACACAAGGGCCATGTCCTACACAGGATGTGCTGCCCAGATCTTTTGGTTTTTGATCTTTATAACGGCAGAATATTCTGTTCTCACCATCATGTCCTACGACCGCTACGTTGCCATCTGCAAACCCCTGCACTACGGGACCCTCCTGGGCAGCAGAGCTTGTGTCCACATGGCAGCAGCTGCCTGGGCCACTGGGTTTCTCTATTCTCTGCTGCACATGGCCAATACATTTTCACTGCCACTGAGCAAGGGCAATGCTGTGGACCAGTTCTTCTGTGAAATCCCTCTGATCCTCAAGCTCTCCTGCTCACACTCCTACCTCAGGGAAGCTGGGCTTCTTGCTTTCAGTGGTTTTCTGGTTTTGGGATGTTTTATTTTCATTGTGGTGTCCTATGTGCAGATCTTCAGGGCCGTACTGAGGATCCCCTCTGAGCAGGGACGGCACAAAGCCTTTTCCACCTGCCTCCCTCACCTGGCCGTGGTCTCCCTGTTTATCAGCACTGGTGCATTTGCCTACCTGAAGCCCCTCTCTGTCTCCTCCCCATTCCTGGACCTACTGGTGTCTGTTCTGTACTCGCTGGTACCTCCGACATTGAACCCCCTCATTTATAGCATGAGGAACCAGGAGCTCAAGAATGCTCTGAGGAAGCTGATTACTGGATGTTTTCAGCAGCCATAGACGGCCTACTTTCTCTGCAGTGGGCTCCAGTGTACATCATGACAGACTAAGTTTGTTTTTCTTTCTCTACTTTTTTTTTCCCTTTTCCCCACATGGTGTCATCTTCAAAGTTATGTCACTATTCATCCCATTAAGTATCCTCACATTTTGTGTGACTGAGACACTTTGTGTAAATGGGGAGTTTCTCATTGTATTTAAGTGAAATAAATGAACCTACAACAGCTTTTTTTGTTTGTTTTCAGTCCGAGATCCATCCTCAGCATAGTTAGAAGGAATGTGACATGAAAACACCTTCCTGGCTGCATCAGCTCTGGGAAGGCTGCTCTGTGCCTGGAGCAGTAAGAGCTCTTGAGGTCCTCAAGGGCCAGGGCTTTTGTGCTGGCCTGGGGAGAGGGGATGGCATGGAGGGGCTGCAGACCTCTCAGGATCTGCTGGAGAGGAGAGCAAATGACACAAGTGCCTCCTTTTCCTTTTACCATGAGTGTTCACCCACCTCTGGGGTGACTTCTCTCTGAGCTGCAGGAGCTGCTGTGCCCTTCAGAGCGGCAGAGGCTGTGGGGTGACTGCCCAGAGCACCCGCAATGGGCACTGCTGTGGGACCAGCCCTGACTGGGCTTTGCTGTGCAGAGGGTGTTGGTGGTGGAGAGAGGGCAGGGGAGGTGGCAGAACCTTGAGAGAACTGGACTGGGCTGGAAAGTACCTGGGAGAGAAAAACATCAGCGTGTATCTCGTGGTGCATGACCATGCAGGGTGAAGACTCACACCAGGGGGTTGTGGTGCAGAGCCAGGGCTTCTGGAAGGGATCAAAGACATGCAGGTGCAGGAGAGAGGAGACTGCTCTATGCCCTTGGTGACATGGACAGACCAGGAAGGTGGCCCAGGGCCTTCATCACCCCCCAGTCACTGGCCATCGCCCATGGGCCATTTCCAGCACTGGCCGCGCACCCCAGGTTTACGGGTAAGGTTCCCTGTGAGGCCATGTCCATCCTCCTGCTGGGCTCAGGGCCTGTCTCAGGGAACGGACAGCTCTGCCCAGACTCTCTCCTGGCCCAGACCCTGGCAGACCCTGGAGCAGGGCTGTCTGTGACCCCACAGGTGACACGACCTCTCCAGGAGCTTGGAGAGGCTGCCTAACAGGAAGCAGCAAGGACTGCTCTGGCTATCAAGTCAGGAGACCGTTCCCCACCCCGAATGCACCCTGTCCTGTGCTGAACCTGCACCATGGGGCTGTGGGACCACGTGTGGGGCAGCAGGGCTGGGCTGTCACAGCACAAGGTGCAGACAGGGGCCACAAAGCAGCTGCCAGGGGTGACAGCAAGGACAGTAAAGACAAGAGTACATGTACATTGGCTTTACTGTGCAGGGATGGCTTCGGGAAAGGCAAAGGTCACCTGGAGTTGGCGGCTGCAAGAAAAGTCAAGAGCAAACTAAGAGCTTTAACAGCTGTGTTAGAGACCACGGCTGAAGAAAGGGAAAACAGAGCTGCTGCTGAGTGAAGAGGGAAATTTAGTAACAGCAGACACTGACACTAGTGCAGAGGGACTCAATGACTTCCGTACCTGAGTCTTTACTGAAACCATCTCCCAGGCCTCTATGCTCAATGAAGGGGTTCAAGGAGGAGAGCAAGTCTTTGGAGGACCCTCAGGAAACCCCAGCAGGACAAACACCAGTGTCTGCCCCTGCAGGGGACTCACCTGGCAATGGCACAGGCTGGGGATGTCTGGTTGGGAGCAGCTCTGTGGGAAAGGTCTGTGTGGGCAGGGAGCTGGACAGGAGGCAGCGTGTGCCCTGGTGCAAGGGAGGCCAGGAGCACCCTGGGCTGTGCCACCAGGAGCATGGCCAGGAGGTGGAGGGAAGGGATTCTCTGGAATAGTCCATCCAGATCTCAGATCCCAGTTCAGGAAAGATATTGGCAAGCTGGAGTGGGTTGAGCAAAGGGCCTCAGGACAGCCAGAAACTGGAGCACTTGGCCTGTGGGGAGGGGCTGAGGGAGCCGGGCTTTTCCAGCCCAGAGAAGGGAAGGATGACAGGGACCTCATCACAGCCTGTCAATACCAACAAGGAGATCATGGAGAACACACAGCCAGGCTCTTCACCATGGTGTGTGGCAGAAGAACAAAAGAGAATGGGTGGCAGGTGAAAGAGGAGAGGTTTAGCCAGGACATAAGGAAAAGCTTTTTCCCTAGGAGGTGAGCGTCAACTTCATTTTCACCAGGGATCACATCAGCCTCATGGTTACCCTCAAATGGCAGAACGTCATTTTAAAGGACTGTATAAATTTAACTACTCCTACATTTATACATTCGGCCCTTTAAGGCAATTGTGAAGCTGATGTGACCCCCGGTGAAAATGAATTTGACACCCCTGCCCTGGGAGCTCAGCCAAGTGCTGTTGCAGGTCACCCAGAGAGGCTCTGCAGCCTCTGTCCTTGCGGGTTTTCAATCTCTGATTGAATGAAGGCTTGAACACCTTGTTCTGACCCAGTTTCTGACAGGTTGGACTGCAGATTGCTGAGGTCCCTTCAACCTCAGTTCTCTTATGATCCCATTGTGATGCTGGGCTCTGTTTCTAATGGGAGCAAAGGAGATGACTAAGGGACATGAACGCACCTGTGCTGTAGGTGACCATCTAAACCAACATCTAAACCCAGCCAACACCTCAGTGCGACTCGCTCTAAGCCAAGTGTGAGGAGTCCTGGGCAGGGAAGGTTTAGAGGGCATGAGGCGCTATGCAAGACACAAAATGATCTTGGCTTCATGCCTGCAGGCCCATCCGATGTCAGTTAATGTAAATGAAAGTTAAAATATGAACTGAAGACAAAGTTTCAAAGTCAAGGAAGGTTTCAATGTACTTTTCCTTTTTTTTAGGTCTTTGGGGGGTTATTTTCTTCAAAAAGGAAAGTGTTTTCCACAACTAGAAATGGATATAAGACACACATGTCCTCAGCTACATGGATAGCTTTTTACATATTGATTTTTCATATGGCAGATATTACGTTCTTACATATTAAACATTTATTTATTTTCTTTTTAAGTATTTTGGGGTATTTATTTCTTTGAAAAACTAAGAGTTTTGCAGAACTGGGCATGGATTTAGGAGACAAATGTCTTCAGCTCCAGGGACACAAACACCTGGTGCCAGTGTAGATGCCCTGGGAACCCCTGCCTAACTTCCATCTGCATTGCAAGGTGCTCTGGTCTCCCCCAGGTCCTCTGTGATAGATGCCAATCCCAGGCCAGCACCTCGAATAAAATGGGTCCCCTAAAATGGCACTGGCTGTTTATGGTGAGACAACTAATGACTGATGTCTGTTGGATACGTGCACATGGGGTTTTTTGTGTGTATGTGTTTGTTTGTTTTTTGTTTGTTTGTTTTTTTGGGGGTGTTTTTTGTTTGTTTGTGTGGGCTTGGTGGTGGTTTGTTTAACATATTAACTAAAAAAATAAAAGGACAAAAAGTGAATCACCAGGTCGTGTACTAAAGGCAGGAGAAGAAATATCGGTCTTCCCCTGTACTTCTATTACCAACACGCTATTATTTCATCTCCCTTGTCATTTAGGAGTTTCCACCTCTCCTGACTAAATGTCCATGTCAAAGGACAACTTTCCGACAGTCTGTCTGGATGTTCGCCCTTCCCAGTGCTCTCAGGTTTCCTCCTCCACTTGCTCTTTGGTCATTCAGTTGCCTCTCAACTGTCTGGTTTCTGCTTTGAGCCTCAGGCAGTTACAAACTTACCCCAGTCTTCAGAGGTCTAATTAACATGGTACACAGCAAGTTAATTGTGTTTCTATCTATCCTTTCCTATCTCTCTGTCTAAAAATAGTTCTTGTGTGGATGTCCCTTGTGGATGGTGGACCTCATCAGATCCAGCTTACACACACAGCTGAGGAAAGTGTTTTACTGTTTATTAAACTGTGCAGTGTTTGCACAGGAGAGCACGTGGAGATGGTGCACAGGAGCTGCAGCATCTCCTGCAGAGCTCAGTGGAGAAGCCTGATGTGAGGAAAAGTGATGCAAGTCTCTGGTGGCCAATGAGGGAACTGGCAGACTGGGGGTGGGGGTGCGGAGTGAGGTTGTCCATACAGTGTCCAGCCTAAAGGCACTGTTCTCCTCCCTGTCCAGATGTCTTCAGGAGACCCTCTGGATCAATGTCCAGTGTAGAATGCTGCTGTCACTTCTTCTATACAATGAAAAATGACAGAAAACACCCTTGAAAGAAAAAACCCTCCTTTAAGAAATTATTGAAATCTTCATCACTAAGTGTTCCATTGAAACCTCTCCAGTTAGTTCTACAAGTCTTGAAGATTTGAATGAAATTACCAAAAGAAACATCGCTCATTAGGGCTTTCTGAGTTTTAATGAGCCCCATGGCGTATTTGGTGCTGAGTCCATGAACCTCAGATACCAAGCACAGACTGAAGAATCTTCTCAAGAAGTCCAAGTCAGAAGCAAACTCCAAAGTACCTTGAAGCATTAATGGTCCCCACTGAGGGCTGTTACTGACAAAGCCTGCCCGGGGACTCGTTAGATCAGATAATTGGAGGCTGTGATTGCATCAGGCAAAAGCAAAGTGCAGCAGCTCTGATGCTGAGAAAACCCTTGGTTTGTTTGATGAAGGACAATGGCCAAGCCTTGAGCCCCTGCCCCTAGGAAGGGAGATCCTGTCCCTCACGTGTGGCTCAGGGCTCTTCTTGGGCTGTGGGGAGTGTGATGCCCAATGAAGGACAATGGTGTGACACTCCCTGGGGGTGCAAGGAGGCAACGGGTGCCATGGCCATGACAACCATTTGTCTCCTCTTAGACCTCAGTGGCAGGAACATCAGCCATAGTCAAGGGGACAAAGACCTTGGCTCTTGCAGGGACATCCAGCTTTGCCAGTGCCCTTGGCCATGTCTACCATGGTCCATCCTACACTGTCCCAGGCCTGTGGCTGTTTCCCCACAGGCTGCAGACACCCCATGTGCTTCCCCACCTTGTTCTCACCCTAGTGTGTCCCCATCTGTGCTGCTGTCTCTCCATCCTCACCAGCTGTTCCTTGAAACACAAAGCCATGGCTGATCCAGAGTCCATCTCAATGACCACAGCCATGTGCTCAGAATGACATTTCTTTATCCTGAGCTCCACTCTGGACCTCCAGAGCTGCAGTTTCTGATGGTTTTCCTTTCTCTTGCTGTTTCCATCTACTAAAAAGAAAAAGTGCCGTCATCTTGGAAAGTGATTTTCAACATTTCTGAAGCTACTACTACCTTTTCTTGTCATGATTTTATCACAGCCACCAACTAAGACCATGAGAGCTGCTCACATCCTGCTCCCAGTCCTCTAGTGGGATAAGAGAGAGAAATGAAAGGGAAGAGAGAAACCTGTGAGTTTATAAAAAAATATAATAAGACAATGAAAATAATACACTGCTACTTCTAATATGCTTATACTAAAATACACATAAAGTAAAATATATGATACTCAGTGCAATCCCCCACATAACTCCAGTTGTGCTGAGCAGGCAGCCCCAAAGAAGAGAGAACCCTGGTCCTGAACAGCTGATCCCAGCAAGAGTAAGTAAAAGTGCAAAAGGCAGAGAGGCCCAAGGACCAACTGAAAATCAGGAAAACATCATAAATCTGAACTAACACTGAACTCCCAATAGAATGGAACTTCCAAACAGAGTCAATCAAAGTAGCCGTCAAACCAAAACTAACTGGCTGGAAAGGGCATCTCCAGCTTTATACCGAGCATGACACTAATGGTAGAGAACAGCTCGTTGATTGACCCGGATGTCAATCCAGGTGCTGTCCTGTCTGTGCCCCCTCTTGCCAATTTGCATCTGCAGCTGGATGGCCAAAGAAGTCCTTGGTTTCCCTGACAACAGCCGAGATCTCAGTGAGTTCTGACATTCCTTTCATAGCAAATGGCAAACACTGTAAAGCTGCTGAAAGACAGAATTAACTCTATCCCAGGGAAGAAACGTCATTATCTCACTATTGTCATAGTAAATCTAAACAAAAGACTGTACTGGCTGTGAAGGACAGAGGTTCAAAATGCATGAAGGAAATTAACTCAATTTCAGTAAAACCAGCATGTTTCCTCAGCCTCCCCTTCACCAGGCTAAAGAAGTTTGGGTCTCTCAACATCTCCACACATGACCCAGACTTTCTCTGACCACATGGCAGCTCCTCCCCGTTCCTCCAGAATGGGGAACCTCGCAGTGGGACACACCGCTCCAGATGTGACCACACCAGTGCTGAGTCACGATGGACAATAACTGCCCTTGTCTGGGTGGCCACGCTCCTCCCAGTGCAGCCCAATGTGCTCATGGGCATATTCCTGTTTAGCAGCACTGAGAACTGGCTGAACATCCAGGCTCAGAGGGTTGTGAGCAGTGGCACAAAGCCCAGCAGGAGCTACCATGAGGACTGAAGGACACTATATCCCTACCCAACATCTCCTCCCCACAGGTGTCTCTTGGGTCCCTGGAACCACCTCAGTGACAAGGGGGAGAGCACTTCCCGTAATGGGTGGAGGAGATGGGGACTGGAATGAGGGATCTGGGCAGCTTCTCCTGGTTGTTCGTGCAGCAACAAGCTGTGCTGAATATTTGGAGAGAGGAACTCTTCCTAAGGGCCTCCAAAGGGCTTGGGGATGGTCTACAGTTTCCTATATGCTGCCTTTTCTGGTGGAGGTCACAGAGGCTGCCAGCCCTTTAGGGGACCCAGGACAGGCCTTGTCCTTCCCCTGGTCACAGCTGGACCCCAGTTCTCCAGCTCAACCCCAGCTCAGGAACCTTTTCTAGGGGTGACTTTTGGGGTAAGGTTAACAAGAGGGATGCATAAGTTTGTCTTCAGAACATGTGATGAGCACCAGCACTGAAATACCAGAGCAAAATGATGTGGCTTCTGGGTGAATACTTTCTTCAGTGCAAGTCCTGACACAGGGTCCCAGACTTGCTTTCCATCCCACCCTTCATGAGGGATGATGCACTAAGGGATGGCAAGTGGGGGACACCAATCCTTCTCCAGCTACTTCCCAGGCCTGGTGAACCACCAGGACAGCAAGGATTTCTGGCCCTGCACCCTAAACTCTGGGTATAATCATGGGGCAGTTGAACACCAGCATTTTTCTCTCCAAGGCCATTTCCAGCCCAGGTCAGCTCCTGTGTGATCTCCCCCATTCCTCCTCTGATCTGCTCTGGTGCTCCTGGTCCCATCCTGTTCTCCCCACTGGGCCCCAAACTGGCAGTGATGCTCTGCAGAGCAGGTTGGTTGCAGAACCATGGGGTGACTGCACACTGGTTGTGCTGCTCAGTGAGGGACACAGATGCAGCTGGATGGGCTGCACCGTCACTGAGCTCTTTCCTGGGGGTCTAAAGCTCTGGGATGGGTCCAGAGCATTTCTTGGGACTCATTGGGTTTTTCGCTCATTTCTGTTCAGCAATCCCTTCCTTGTCCTTCAGGTTCCTGGAAACTGGTGCAGGAAGACATGGCCTATCCCCTTCCCAGGGACAGAGGTATGCTGGCCACTCCTTCATTCTTCAAATTCTCCTTCCTGCCCTTCTTGAAGATGGGTTTGACATCTTCCTTTCCTGAGGACCTCAGAACTTCTCTGATTCTGCTGTCACTCTTGGTAGCACAATCCAGAATCATGGGCAAGGGTGACAGAGCACTTGAAATGAGCCTGTCCCAGCAGCTGAGATGAATCTCACTGGGCCACTGAGGTTTGTTCCTGGAATAACACACAGAAATGCCACGGTTCCAACAGGCATCCATATCTGAGTTGGTCTCAGGACTCCTTCTGCACCCAGGGATGCTCACAGACAGAGTCTGACCCTTTTGCACATAGAGGCCGTAGTCTCAGTTTCTCTCTGGTCTCCTGTTGCCACTCCAAAGGGATGGGAGAAGCCTCAGCCCTGTGCTGTGTCACCTGCTCTGCACTCATCTGAGGTGTCCTACATCATGAGGAATGGACACAGGGACATCAGTTCAAGGAAGAAGATCCCAGTGGGTGGTTTCCCATAGGCTGTTACTCCCAATGTGAAGTGACCTTGAGACACTGTCTGTGCCACAGGCCTTCATGGAACCCCCAGGAAGAGCTGCTGTCGTTAGTGTTCACCTGGATTCATCTCACCTCTCGTACATGATGTGCATGCTCACATCTCATCTCTACAATGCAGACATGGATTTCTGACCTACTCATTCAGTGTCCATCCATGGAGGGAAGAGCAATGTCTGTGAGCTGGGGAGAGAGACCAGGGCTGGCAGTGTGGGGCCAGACCATGACGATGCCCTGGGGGAGATTCTGTGGGGTGTCCAGTGCACAGGGGCACAGCCCAGACCCTGCTCTGCTGGTCCTGCAGGTCTCTGGCAGGAGGCCTGGCTGTGAGAGGACACTGCTGTGTGCCAGCCCTGCACACACACACGGTTCAGCTGAACAATGGTGTTTCATATGTGGGTCACTTTCTTGGGCATGTTCTTGAGAGAATCTTTGTAAGAAGACCTAAACCTTGAAGCCCTGCCCATAGGAGATCACCTTTCTATCAGGAAAGGCTGTTGTGAGGCCAGCTCTGTCACAGCAGTGTCCATTGCCTGTCCCTGCCTGCGCTCACAACACTGACACACAGCAGGACAGGGACCAAGCTGCCAGAGCACTCAGGCCTTGCACCAACACAAGGGATGAGAAGGAGAGTGTGGGAGTGGAACCAGAACAGCTCTGGAAGACCAAGCGCTGGTGCTCCCTGGCAGGGCTACCATGCTGGACTCTCTTCCCTTCTGCCCATGCACATGGGAACTACCACTGCAGCTCCAGAAAGGTCTTGGAGAAAGAATGTCAGTGAAAAATACTGGTGAAGGATCTTTTATTTTGCTTAGACACAGAGAACACGATTCCACATTGACACAGCCACTCACTGAGAAAAGAAAAGCAGGCAGTGAATTAGAAAGGGAATAAAAATATTATCATAAAAAAAAAACCAAACTCACAACTAGAAACAAAAAATACTACACACAGGATGAACCTGCAATGAGAATGTCTTCTTATGTAGAAGAAGACAGAGAGAGTTTATAGGTTCAGAAGAAATCCAGTCATCAGTTTCCACAGGGCATCCTTGAGCTCCTGGTTCCTCATGCTGTAGATGAGGGGGTTCACTGCTGGAGGCACCACCGAGTACAGAACAGACACCACCAGATCCAGGGATGGGGAGGAGATGGAGGGGGGCTTCAGGTGGGCAAACATGGCAGTGCTGAGAAACAGGGAGACCACGGCCAGGTGAGGGAGGCAGGTGGAAAAGGCTTTGTGCCGTCCCTGCTCAGAGGGGATCCTCAGCACGGCCCTGAAGATCTGCACATAGGACAGCACAATGAACACAAAACATCCAAAACCAATTAACAGACTAAACACAAGAAGCCAAACTTCTCTGAGGTAAGAGTGTGAGCAGGAGAGCTTGAGGATCTGGGGGATTTCACAGAAGAACTGGGCCAGGGCATTGCCCTTGCACAGGGGCAGTGAAAATGTATTGGCCGTGTGCAGCAGAGAATAGAGAAACCCAGTGGCCCAGGCAGCTGCTGCCATGTGGACACAAGCTCTGCTGCCCAGGAGGGTCCCGTAGTGCAGGGGTTTGCAGATGGCAACGTAGCGGTCGTAGGACATGACAGTGAGAAGGTAAAATTCTGCTGAAGCTAAAAAGAAAAAAAGAAAGAGTTGTGCAGCACAGCCTGCATAGGAAATGACCCTGGTATCCCACAGAGAGTTGGCCATGGATTTGGGGACAATGGTGGAGATGGAGCCCAGGTCGAGGAGGGCGAGGTTGAGCAGGAAGAAGTACATAGGGGTGTGGAGGTGCTGGTCCCAGGCTATGGTGGTGATGATGAGGCCGTTGCCCAGGAGGGCAGCCAGGTAGATGCCCAGGAAGAGCCAGAAGTGCAAGAGCTGCAGCTCCCGTGTGTCTGTGAACGGCAGGAGGAGGAACTGGGTGATGGAGCTGCTGTTGGACATTTGCTCCTTCCTGACATGGAGGTACTGGTCTAAAAAACGAAATGACAAATTTAAATGCAGGAAGACTCTTCTGAAAAGTCCTCTACATCTTTTCATAGTAATCACTTCATTTGAAATGCATTTCTATCTTCTGGTTTGTGCTGGCTGAGTGTGCTGTGAGCAACAGGACCTCTTCCCGTGTGCTGCCAAGCAGCAAGCTTTGCTCTGCTCCAGCGGGGACACGGGAGCTGGTTTGTGACAGATCCAGCATTCACAGGCAGTGTCAGGTGTAAACCACCATTGGTGGAAAAGTTCAGTATCTGCACTCATGTCTCTAAGAACGTGGGCTGCAGAAGGGAGCCTTAACATGTCTTCATAATAATATTGTCTGTGGTTTTTATTTTCCACCATCACATATGGGAAGGGAGAAAGTCTTCATTTTCATGACCAAAATGAGGAGAGTTGTGTGGCAGGACAGGTGATAGGGCTCACCTTCCTATGGCTTAGAACAGAGTCAGGAGAGTAGCAGTGTCTTTCCGTTTTTTTACCCATCTCTTGAGAGATTTTGCTGGTGCTGCTTTGAAGATGAATTCACACACAAATAACTCTCTGAAAAAGCCAAACAACTGGACTCATATAGAAGTGGGCGAGCACTGTTTGAAAGGGCAGATCTGCAGATTCTTCCCTGCCCCAGCCCAGAGGTGGAGACGTGATGGAGAGAGCAGGACACGACCCCTCACTGAGAGAAGCAAAGGACTCTGAGAGGAGAGTGCGGACCCCAAGGAAAGGCTCAGCAGAGCAGAGTCAGGGCCCCTGAAGATCGAGTGTGCTCAAGGGACCGTCGGATCATTGCCCAGCAGACAACACCCAGCATCATCTGCAGAGAAGGATCAAAAGAGTTGCTGAGCACCCCCTGCTCTGCTGCCTGGAGCTGTCCCTGCCTGCAGCTGTGTCTGTGTCCCCAGGTCTCCTCCTGTCAGTGTCACAGACCCCATCCCACCCGCTGTGTGCTCAGCTCTGCGCTGCAGACCCCTCCCAGCAGCCGGGCACTGCCCAGGGGCAGCTCTGTGTGGGCAGCTCTGATGGGAACAACAGACCAGCCTTGATGAGCCTGGAAAACTCATCCTGATGCTGTCTATAACCCAGGGTGTGTTTAGTTCTGATATTACCAGGTTTATTCACCTTTAAGAGAAATGGATCTTGAATTTCAGGGCCTCATTCTGAACCAAGAAATTAGTTTCTATGCCCCAGCGCCCACCCCATCAACCCAGAGTAAATGACTAAATTATCAGGATCCTTCCCATTCAGGTAATCACTGCCTTGCTGCACTTTTTTAAAAGTCCCCTGGGAATGTCCTGCAGTGATGTGGAGCTCTGAGCAGCTCTGACCCAATACAGCAGAAGGACCCTGCAATGCTGGGGTTGTTCCTTTCAGGCAGAGTTTCTCCCTGCAGCACCATGGGGATCTCCCCGGGCAGGCTGAGCGCTGACCCTGGCAGGCGGCAGAGTCCCTGCCCCGGCACAGCCCTGGGGTGCAGGGACCCTGCTCTGCAGGACAGCACTGGGCACCCCTGGGTGTTCACCTGGCTTCACAACTGTTCAAGATTCCCTGACAATATCCCCGTCCTTACAGATCCCACCAGCTGTGCCTGTGCCAGTTTTAGGAGATGCCTCCAGGAGCTACAGCTGCATTGCCCTGCACCCAGAGACTTACCATGGCAAGGGCTGCAAAGGTTTCTTCTCCAGTGAGCTCTCAGTCATCCTCCCAGTCCTGACGACCTTTAATCTCTCTCTGCCTTGCTCGTCTCCCTGAGATCCCCAGGCAGAGCCCTCAGCCCTGCTGCGCTGTGCAGAGGAGCTGCTCCTGGGCAGAGCTGTCTCTCTGCAGCGCTGCCGCTTGCCAGGAGCTCCCTGTGTCCCAGGAGCCCAGCCCAGCTCAGCAGCACAGGAGCAGCCCAAGGCGCTTTAATGACCCCTCTGATGGGTTTGGTGCTGAGTCCATGGACCTCAGACCCTGACGTGGAGTTGATGCAACTTCTCAAGAAGTCAAACTCAGATTCAAACTCCAAAGTTTCTTGTAATGCTAATGGGTCCCACTGAGGGGCACAACTGAGAAACCATCCCCAAGGTCTGGTTAGAACAGAAAAATGGAGGCAGAGATGACAGCTCAGGAAAAGCAAAGTAAAGGTCTCTCTGATGCTGAGTAAACCTGGATGTGTTTCATTAACCAAAGGGCCAAGCCTTGACCCCCAGCCTTGGGGAGTCAGATCCTGTCCCTCCCACATTGCCCAGGGCCCTTCCTGGGACAGTGTGATGTGGGGCTGTGCAAGGCCAAGGGCAGGACTATGGTCCCACACCTCCCAGGGTCCTGGCTGGGGACAAGGAGGCCATGAGGCCCATGTGCTGGAAGGACAAGGTGTCTCCTCACAGGCATCAGAGGTGCAGACAACAGCCATAGCCAAGGGGAGAAGGAGCTCATGTCTGGTGGGGGCTTTCAGCCTCTTTACATCCCTTGATCATCTCCACCACAGCCTGTCCTGTGCTGTGGCATCCCCTGCACCTCTTTCCCTGCAGGCTGCAGACATCCCCCCTGCTGCCCCACCTTGCTCTTGTCTGAGCATCTTCCTTCCTTTGCTGAGATCTCTGCATCCTCCCCAGCTGTTCCTTGAAGCACAAAGCCTTGGGCTGATGCAGACTCCCTCTGCTGACCTGCTCCACCACAGCACTGCCCTTCCAGTCACATTCCTTCCTGCTCATGTCCAGCCTGGACCTCCCCAACTGCACTTTGTGCCATTATTCCTTTCTCATGCTCTTTCCCACTATGCAGAAAACCTCCACCATCTCTGAAACCACCCTTCAAGCACTCTCAGGCTACTCCTGCACTGCTGCAGCCTCCCCAGCGCTGCTGGGCCAAAGCAGCCCAGGTCCCTCAGCATCCCACACCATGTGCACAAGGTCCTGAACCTGCCTTGGCAGAGCCCTGCACTCTCCAGTTCCTCCCTGCTTCTCCAAACTGGGAAGCCGCACACCGGCACACCCCCGTGTGTGTGGGGTCACACCAGTGCTAAACCGAATGGGATGAGAACTCCAGGTGTCTGGGTCCGCACGCTCCTCCTCATGCAGCCCCATGTGCAGCTGCCTTGTTCATGGTGAGCGTGCACCACGGGCTGGTGTGGGGACCTTGGAGTGCCCAGGCCCTTCTCCACAGGGTCACTGCTCAGCGTGTCAGGTCCTGCCATGTCCTTATGGATGGGTTTGTTCTCCTGCCCCTGGATAGAACTGGTCACTTCCACTTATCAAACCCGAACCTGAGTGAACACCAGATTTTCTCAAAGTTGCTGCTCTCCCTGGACTGAAGCTCCATTTGCTCAGCTATTGATGTTTTCATGCAGATGGTTTAACCTGATTAGGGTGTCTCTCCCAAGACAACAGGATAAGGAGCTGCAGGGCACTACAAACACCATCTCCTGGAGCAAGTGTGGGCTATTGGGGGTCTGGTACTTATAATACCAGAGGTCTGGATTCAAAGGGGTAGTTTTTCTTCATGTGGAAAAGCAGCAGGAATGTGTGGAGCTCTGCCTGGGGACAGACAATGTCAGCTGAAGGTTGAGGAGTCAGCAAGAGATGGCAGAACAACATGGGCAATGTTGTGGTGACTGGACATCAGCTACAGACTCACTGATCAGGCAGAGCAATGAGATGAGGCCTCCTTCAGACAAATGAAAGAAACCTCATGTTTCCAGGGCGGTGTCCTCATGGCAGACCTGAGATATCCCAATATCTGCAAGGAACCAGCCATCCAGGAGGGGCTGGAGCTCATTGACAACATCTTCCTGACATGGGTGATTGAGAAGTCAGTGGGGTGAGGTCCCCTGTGGGACTTCACACTTACAAACCAGGAAGAGTTGGTCAGGATGGAACAGTCAGGGATCTGAAAGTGAAGCTGAGGCTCCTAGGAGATGATAACAAGGCAAAGAGCAGGATTTCAGGAGAGCAAGCTTTGGCCTGCTGAGGGACCTGCTTGGGTCCTATGGGATATGACCTTGGTGTCTGCAGTGCTTTTCTCTCACATCTCCTCCTTCCTCTCTCCCACCTGCTGTTGTGCAGTGTTTTTTACCCTTTCTCAAATACAATATCCCAGAGGTGCTGCCAGCATCACTGAGTGGCTCAGATTTGGCAAGGAGTGGGTCCATTTGGAGCCAGCTGAAATCAGCTGTCTGATGTCAGTCGAACACCTGTTGTCTTCTCAGAGAGGTAACAACTGTAGCACAACCACACTCACCCCCAGTTCCAAGACTTTGCCATGTAAACCCAGTACAGGGTGACAGCGCGTTGGGTTTTGCAAACTACTGGATCATGGAAAAGATCTTCTGTCAGCAACCTGAAGAAGTCACCAGTCAATGAGCAGTTTCCTATGGGGAACTGTAATTGCCCTGACATTCACTGGCCTGGCAAAGTGGCAGGTGCCAACAGTCCAGAGGATCTTGTGACAACTTCTTAACATGTCTGCTTGGTGAGCAACAAAGGTGATTCGCACCTGGATCTGAAAGTGGGAAACAAAGAAGAGCTGGTGAGAGATGTGAACATCAGTGTCCACCTTGGCTGTTGCGACCAGGAAACAGTGGGGTCCCAGGCACCAGAGGGGAGGGAGGAAGGCCAGCAGCAGAGCACAGGCTGGTGGGCTCCAGACTTTCACATACCGGGGGACAGCGGCCGATAGAGGTGGGGACATAGAAGTAGGTCTGAAGTGTGAAGGAGCTCAGGAAATCTGATCAGCCTTTCAGTACAGCCTGCTCCAAGCACAGGAATGATATGAGTTCCCATGAAAAGAAGCATTTATCTCGTGAGGCTGCCCATTTGAACTGTTGGAGCTCCAGAGCACAAAGGCAGCACACAGGAGGTGGAAGCAGGGGAAGCTGCAAAGGAGGAATTTAGAAACCTTGTCCATGGATGTGGGGATGATGCCAAAGCTGCCCTGGATTTGATACCTGCGGGGAGGCTGAGGGCAGGAAGATGACCTGATATAGCTTCAATTGCAGTTTAATAGAGAGGGCGATTGTGGGCCTGCTGCTGCACTTCTTAAGAATAGAATCAGACAGGACTGAGGTTCTTCATGGCTTCTTTGCCTCCATCTTCACCAGAAAGGTCTCCTTGGACTTTGTTCCTGAAGGCAGGAGTCTGGAGAACACCCAGCAGTGGATGGGGCTCAAGTCAGGGATGACCTGAGCAAACTCAGACACCATTACAGAACAGGAGATGGGTCACTTGACCAGCTCCCTGAACACAAGTATCACTGTGCTGTGGCACCTGAGGTTCCCAAGAACTTCCATGTATTGGTCCAGAGTTGTGTGATTCCTCACTCACATGGTGATTTAGGCACCCACGTTTCCAATACATTCAGTCTTATCCTGAGACGTTCCACATCAATATGAACAGGAAGCTGTCGATGCCACCTGTTCTGGAAAGGGAGGGAAGGGAGAGCAGGGAAGGAAATAGAAGAAATTTGGCTTTATTGCTGTTTCTTGTGGAAATGCTCTCTGCTTGGCTGTTCCTGAAATCTCCCTAATAATCCACACAAGACTTGAAGCCTATAGGAAAATGATGCACAGAGCCTTGCCTTGTAAGAGTATTTTCAATGTTAATGAGCCCTCTGCTGCCATGATCCTGAACTGCAGCTACTGGAAGAATGAACAAACCTCTGATGAAGTGAAAGGCAGAAGCAAACCCCAGGTTTCTGAGGGTGTTTAGGACCCCATGAAGGGCCATCACTGACACAGCTGTGAAGGAAACAACCAGTGCAGGTCCCTGTCCCTGGAGGCTGGTGAAGGAAAGACTTGGAGACACTGGTTACAGGTGGTGAGGGCCATGTGGAGGTGACTCTGATGCCATGTCAGCCCTTGATGCTTGTTCATCATCACAATGGGTGAGCCCTGACCCCTGGGACCTGGTAGATTTTTCTCAAATGTTTTACAAGGCTTTTCCTGTGGTCAGTGTGAGTGTTTCATGCTTTGGGGGTGGGTTTTATGTCAAGTACTGTTGCTTTAACAGCAAGGCTCTGGTTTTCTGTGGAGCTGCAAATGCCTTTGAGTTCCTCACAACTCATCCAGCTTCTTTCATACACCTGGCAATGGTCACCAATCTCCTTAATGTCCCAGTCCCACACTTGCTTGAATCCTCTATTTGGATCCATACCCATCACTCCAGGAGGTTCATGCATCCACCAGGTTCATGGATGATATCTGAGGTCCATCCAAGCGTGGGCAGTGTGAGAGAGGAACAGAGCAGAGCAGGGTCAGCCCTGACCCTCTCCCACACCTACACATGTCCAATCACCGCTGCTCAGGCCTCCTGCTCTTCAGAAGAGGGTCTATCAATCAACATCCCCACGTCTTTTTCTGACAGCAGCTTTCCAGCCGCTCTTCTCCAAGCCTGTACTGTTCCAGGAGGTTGTTATGACCCATCTGCCTGACCCAGCACTTGGCCTCATAGAAACTCAGACAACTGGCCTCAGTCAGCCAGGATCCCTCTGTATGGCCTTCCCAACCTCCACAGATTAACATTCCAGCCCAACTTGGTGTCATCTACAAACCTACTGAGATTGCCCTTGATCACCTCATCCAGATCATTGATAAAGAGATTAAACAGAACTGTCCCCGATACTGAGTCCTGGGGATACGACTCCTGACTGGCCGCCAACTCGGTTTGGCTCCATTCACCACAACTCTTTGGGCCCAGCCCTCCAGCCAGTTCTTTACCCATCACAGCTACACCATCCAGGCCATGAGCTGCATCTTCTCCAGGAGATGCTGTGGGATACGGTGTCAAAGGCTTTACTGCAGTCTAACGACACGACACCCACAGCCTGTGTGGCGGATTCACTCCCCACCACAGACTTTCCCTCATCTGCTCAGCCGGTCACCTTGTCATAGAAGGAGATCAGGCTGGTCAAGCAGGACCTGCCTTTCACAAAGCCATGCTGATTGGGCCCGATTGCTCGTCTGGTATGTGTGACCTCACAGTCCTTTCCCAGCCATGTTCCTGCTGTTGGCCTATCCCCTGCAGAGGCAGAAGTGACCTCACAGTGCCCTCCACAGCCATTCGCTTCCTACTGGACTACGAGTTCCTGAGACACAAGTGACCACATGGCATCGTACCCAGCCATCACCCTCCTTCTGCTCCAGTGTGTGAGCAGATCGAACTGAGCTGCTTTCATCAAATGTATCCAATAGATTTCCTATCAAGGGTTTCAGTGCAGAAACGTTCCTCAGAGGACCTGCTGTATTTACTCTGGGGCATTATATATCTCTCTTGAAAGAGCTCTCCAAGGAAAAGATTCATGGAATCCTACAATACTGCAGGTTGGAAGAGACCCCTGAACAGCATCTCTGTCCCACTGACCTTTATGGCACCCCAAGGTTCATTTGTGCTCCCTTGGGTTCATCTCATCATGTGCACACATTGGACATGCACATGATGTGTATCGTTACAACTCATCTGTACAATGAAAACATGGACTTTTCACCTAGTATTTCATAGAATTGTAGAATGTCCTGAGTTGGAAGGGACCCACAAGGATCATTGAATCCAACTCCTGTCCCTGCACAGGACACCCCACAGTTCACACTGTGTGTCTGAGGACACTGTCCAGTCTCTTCTTGAACACTGTCAGGCTGGGGCCGTGACACCTCCCTGGGAGCCTGTTCAGTGTTCAGCACCTCTGGGTGAAGAACCTTTTCCTCATGTCCAACTGACCCTCCCCTGGCACATCTTCTGCCATTCCCTTGATTTCTGTCATTGGTCACCACAGAGAAGAGATCAGTACCTTCCCTTCCTTCTCCCATTGTGAGGAAGCTGTAGCCACCATGAGGTCTCCTTTTAGTCTTCTCTTCAGCTCTGATGCTCAGAAACCCCTTGGTTTGCTTTCTGAAGCAGAACGGAGAAGCCATGACCTGCAGGAAATGGGAAGGGGGATCCTGTCCCTCACACACGGCTCAGGGCTCTTCCTGGGACCATGGGATGTGGGTGTGCAAGGCCCAGGGAAGGACAACACTGGTACAACAACTTCCAGCTTCCCCAAGGGGCTCCAAGGAGGCAGAGAGGCCCCAGTGCCATGAGGACAACATGGCTTCTCCTGGGCCTCAGTGGCAGAGACAACTGCCATGGCCAAGGGGACAGACACCTGGGTTCTGTGGGTCCCTTCCAGCCTTGCCAGCGCCCTTTGCCATCTCCACCACAGGCTGTTCTACACGGTCCTACCCCTGCCCCTCTTTCCCTGCAGGCTGCAGACACCCATCTCACTCCCCCACCTGCTCTCACCGCAGCATTTCTGCACCTTCACTGCTGTGTCTGCACCCTCACTGGCTGCTCTTTGGAACACGAACCATGGGCTGATCCAGCTCCCTCTGGGTGACCTTTTGCACCGTAGCACTGCCCTTCCTCCTGATACCCAGTCCTCACCTTCCAAGTTGCACTTTCTGACATTTTTTTCCTGTCTTCTGCTTTTTTCTATTATCAAGGAAAGCTCAACCATCTCATAAGCTTCCCTTCATGCAGGGAACCCAACCCATCAGGCTCCTTGAGGTCTTTTACTTGATGCAAGACAAGTAACCTCACCATGATCTTTTAAATCCCAGGATTGCTGCTGGCCTTTCAGCTTCTCTCATAGACACGACCGTGTCCCTGCTGCTGTCCCTTCATGTTCTCAGGTGGGATGGGCATGACAACCCGTCTCCAAGGGCTCTTCCTGGGTAGGACCTGTGTGTACTCAGGCAGAGATACCTTCCCAGCTCTATTCCTGTTTCTGCGCTGTCACCTCCAGAGACGGAACTGATCTCACTGTCCCCTTCACAGTCAAAGTCCTCCAACTCAGTTATGAGTGTCTGAGACGCGACCTCATAATCCCATACCCATCCATCACCCTCCTTATAACTCATGACCTGACTAGATAAAAGTATGCTTGTTTTATCACATTGATCAAATCTATTTCCTACTAAAGATCTGAGAGGAGAAGCATTCTTTACAGGAAGGTGAAATGTTGACAGCTTCTCTATGTCCTCCCATGCTTCTCTTACTTTTTTGGTTATTTTCCTTTTTCCTGGTTGCTACTTGTGAATTTGCTACCCAAAGTGCAAAGCCAATCCCACACCCAGAAATGAGATATTGTTTATTACAGAGTTCTGCAAGTCTGGATGCTGGAATAAAGACAGCACAACAGGTAGAGAACGAACATCTATTATATACAAATATTATCCCTTCATTCAGACCCTCCCAGCAGTCCTAAAGAGCCAAGTGTTTACACATTGACATATTGGTTACATAATAATTTTATCACCACACATGCTTGTTGAGGAAGGGTCCCAGGCTGAGCCTGGAGCTCCCATCCTAGGGATGTGTATTTTACTATTATAAGGAGCATATAAGGAACAAAGTTCAGCTAAAGGACCCTTTATGTAACAGTCTTGAGACAGATGTTAAAACAAGACTCAACTAATTGTGCAGGCTCCAGAGTAGACAGTACTCTTTGCAGGTTCTGATTAGGTGTTTTAAAAGTCACTTTTACCTTTGTTAGAGGAGCAGACTGACCAAAACTGAGAAGATTTACATATTTTAGGTTAGCAATTGCAGGCAGAGTTCATTCTTTTAACTGGTAAGGACTACATATTCTGTCTTCAAATGCCTCTCCAAGGTAAAGATTAATTGAACTATAGAATAACTCAGGTTTGAAGAGAGCCCTGAACATCATCTTGTCTCACTCTCCTGCTCAAGGCAGGGTCCACCAGGTGAGGTTGTTCTAGGCCTCTGCCCAGTTTTGCATCATCCACAAAGGAGCTGAAAATGTGCTCCATGACATGATGAAGTGGCAGAATAAAGACATTCAACAGTGTTGGCCCCAGTACTCATCACTGAGGGATGCCACTAGAAACTGACTAAACACAGGACTTTGTACCACTGATGATCTTTGGTCTCGGTCATCCAGCCAACTTCCTACCCATCACAATATCCACATCTTTATCCCAGATCTCCCCAAGCTGCTCTAAGGCCACCACAGGAGACCATGTCTGGGGCCTTGCAAAACTCCATGTACACAACATGCCTTTCTTTCCACTGCCCATCTAGGTTCAGCAATCCCTTCCTTGTCCTACAACTGCCTGGAGATGGTTGCAGGAGAATGTGACTCGTCACCCTCCCAGGGACAGACGTAGGCTGACCAGCCTGTCATTCTCCCAGTTCTTCTTCCTGCCATTCTTGAAGATGGGTTTGACATCTGATTTTCTGAGGGACCTCTGATCCTCTCTGATTATTTTTGTACTTTTGAGAACACAATCCAGGATTTCCCACAGAGAAAGAGGAGCAGGTGTAGGACTGTGTAGAACAGCATGGGATGAAGATGGCAAAGGTGATATAGCAATCAGGGACACTTGCAATGAGCCTGTCCAAGGCAGTTGAGATGAATCTCACTGTGCCACTGGGGTTTGTCCCTGGAGTCACACACAGAAATATCAGGGTTCTGTCAGGTGTCCACATCTGAGCTGGCCTCATGGATTCTTAAAACACATTGAGATATTCAGGGACAGACACTTTTCCTTTTATGCACAAAGGCAGGAGTCACAGTGTCCCTCTGCGCTCCTGTTCCTATTCCCAAAGGATGGGAGGCACCTCAGCCCTATGGTGTGTCACCATGTTCTACATTTATCTTTGATGTCCCTCATCATCAGGAATGGACATTGGCTCAAGGAAGCACATCCATGTGCTGCATTCTGGTGGTTTCCTATGACATATTAGTCTCAACATGATGTTGACTTCAATAAAATCTGTCTCACAGGCCTTCATGGAACCACAAGGAATAGCTGATGGTGTTTGTACTGATTTGGGTTCATATCGCCTCATGTACATGGTGTGCATGCTCAGATCTCATCTGTACGATGCAAACATGGACCTTAGACCTGTTCATTCAGTGTAATTCCATGGAGGGACAAAGAACTCTGACCAGGGGTGAGAGGCCAGTGCTGCAAATGATGGTTGGGAGGGGCCAGCCCATGACGATTGCCCTGGGTGTCCAGTGCACAGGGGCACAGCGCAGCCCCTGCTCTGCTGGTCCTGCAGGTCTCTGGCAGGAGGCCTGGCTGTGAGAGGACACTGCTGTGTGCCAGCACTGCACACACACACTGTTCAGATGTACACTGGTGTTTCATCTGTGGCCACTTTTGTGGGCATGTTCTTGACAGAAACTTCAGGAAGACTTAAGTCTTCTGACACTGCCCTAAGAAGATCACTGTTCTTTATAGAAGTACTTCTACAAAGACCAGCTCTGTCACAGCAGTGCCCATTGCCTGTCCCTGCCTGCGCTCACAGCACTGACACACAGCAGGACGGGGACCAAGCTGCCAGAGCACTCAGGCTTTGCACCAACACAAGGGATGAGAAGGAGAGTGTGGGAGTGGAACCAGAACATCACTGGAAGACCATCCTCTGGTGCTCCCTGGCAGGGCTGCCGTGATGGACATTTTTCACCCTTCTCCCACGCACAGTAACTGTCCCTGCAGCTCCAGAAAAGCCTTGGAGGAACAATATCAGAGAAAAATATCACTGCAGAGCCCTTTATTTCATTTAAATACACAGAGAGCATGGCTCCATATTTATACAGCCAGTGGGTTGAGAAGGAAAAGCAGACAGTGAGTTAGAAAGGGGATGAAAAATATAAAAGGATTTATTAAAAAATAACCACTAACACCACACACACACACAGATCTGGGCCTCTAATAAGGTCCATTAAAACTGTTATCCATTAAAGAGAAGATGATGAAAACTTTATTATTTTTTAAATGCATCCCGCCATTAGTTTCCTCAGGGCATCCTTGAGCTCCTTGTTCCTCATGCTGTAGATGAGAGGGTTCAGTGTTGGAGGTATCAACGAGTATAGAACAGACACCAGCAGATCCAGAATGGGGGAGGAGATGGAGGGGGGTTTCAGGTGGGCAAACATGGCAGTGCTGACAAACAGGGAGACCACGGCCAGGTAAGGGAGGCAGGTGGAAAAGGCTTTGAGCTGTCTCTGCTCAGAGGGGATCCTCAGCACGGCTCTGAAGATCTGCACATAGGACACCACAATGAACACAAAACATCCCTCAAAAAAAAACCAACTAAACATGAGAAGTCCAAGTTCCCTGAGGTAGGAGTTTGAGCAGGAGAGCTTGAGGATCTGGGGGATTTCACAGAAGAACTGGCCCAGGGCATTGCCCTTGCAGAGTGCCAATGAAAATGTATTGGACGTGTGCAGCAGAGCACTGAGAAACCCAGTGGCCCAGGCAGCTGCAGCCATGTGGACACAAGCTCTGCTGCCCAGGAGGGTCCCGTAGTGCAGGGGTTTGCAGATGGCAACGTAGCGGTTGTAGGACATGACAGTGAGGAGAAAAAATTCTGCTGCAGCACAGAACAAGAGAAAAAAGAGTTGGGCAGCACATCCTGTGTAGGAAATCGCCCTGGTGTCCCAGAGGGAATTGGCCATGGGCTTGGGTACAGTAGTGGAGATGGAGCCCAGGTCAAGGAGGGAGAGGTTGAGCAGGAAGAAGTACATGGGGGTATGGAGGTGCTGGTCCCAGGCTATGGTGGTGATGATGAGGCCGTTGCCCAGAAGGGCAGCCAGGTAGATGCCCAGGAAGAGCCAGAAATGCAAGAGCTGCAGCTCCCATGTGTCTGTGAACGGCAGGAGGAGGAACTGGGTGATGGAGCTGCTGTTGGACATTTGCACACTGGACATAGGGCACTGTCACAAGAAGTAAAGACAGTGACAAAATAGGGGAGATTTGTCTCAGTAATATCAAAGCCATTACATAGACTCCTACTGTTCCACACCCCCTTGTTCTTTTCCAGACCTTCCTCCATCTCCGTGTCTGAGCCCTGGGTGGTGCTGGCTGGAGGTGCCGTGAGGAGCAGGGCCTGTGCTCGCTGGCTGCCGAGGAGTCAGCCCTGCTCTGCAGCAGGAGATCAATGGAACAGGAGACAGGGGACAGTCCTGGGGTTCAGCTTTCTCATATAGAACAAGGACATGTCATAGCCTTTCCTAAGGTCTCAGCACCCCATGTTTAGTCCAGGACACACACAGCTTGTTTCACAAACCCAACAGCAGTTTTATCTGTCACAGCATCTCTGCACTTCTCCATGGGACTTTCAGATAACACACAGATGCTGTAGGACAGGTTTGCATCCTGGAGGGGAGTTCAGAGCTTGGAAGGAAACCCTCAGGAGATATCCAAGTGTCCTAATGATGACATTTGATTAAGGGAGACTCAGCTCATTCCCCAGCCCCACAGACTGCAGTGCACACAGCCCCACAGATCAGAGCAAAGCTGGGACACGTGTTCCCATGGACACACCTGCAGGAAAGGACCCACAAGATCAGGCTGTGACTCTGCAGCTGAAACTGCCATCCCCAGAGAGCCTGACAGCAAGAACAAGATCCCAACAGCAGTGACCCAGAGCAGGAGAGCAAGAAGGAAACATCCCGTGAGGGTGGGTGTGAGAGAGGCCAGGGCAGAGGCAGCCGGGCACTCAGACAGCGTCACCCTTCCCCAGCTGTGCAGCCACCTCCCAGACACCAACATTGCCGGGCAGCTGCTCTCAGCCCCTGTGCTCTGCAGAGGAACTGGAGCTCTGGCTGCACAGGAGCTGCTTCATGCCTTGGAGCCCCCGGCCCTGAGGGCAGAGGCTTTGCTGGGTGGGACAGGAGGCCAGGGGGCTGCTCACAGGAGGGATCGGCACTGCAGGGGATCACAGGGACTTTTCTCTGTTCTCCCTCTCATAACCATTCCAGGTTCAGTTTCGTCCCATTTCTGATCATTTCCCTGCTGCCTGGAGATTCTCCCCCTGGGAGGTGTTTCCCTGTCCATGTCTCTTCCTTGTCAGTGCTCACAGACCCCATCCCACCCTCTGTGCCCTCCCCCTGGCCCTACAGATCCTGCCTGTTCACAGGGCACTGCCTGGGGGCATCTTCCTGTTTGCAGGTTGGAAAACAGGACAGGTCAGACTAGGCTGAGGGGTCCAACCAAGGTGATGCAGGTGCTGTGCACAGGCAGAGGGGTGGTGAAGGGATGTTATGAGCCTTCTGGCAGATGTACTGATCACTCAGAGTTGCAGTTCAGGAGTCTCAGTGACTTGTTTAAGCATGAGAGCTCATTTTCATTTTATCCTTTCCTGCACCCCCCACCCCTTGGGAGAGGAAACTGAAAAGGCAGGCTCAGGAAAGCTCCTTATCTGTCTGGTAATCCTTGCATTGATCTTCTTGAGGCATCCCCTTGGAAAAACGCTGGGGGTGATCTGGAGCTGTGAGCAGTGCTGACCCACACAGCACCCTCTCCACAGCAGAAGCACCTTTCCTGCCCTGATAGGGGTCACTCCTTCCACCCACAGCTTCTCTACACAGACCTGTGGGGATCTCCTTGGCAGGGACCCTGCTCTGCAGGGCAACCCTGGGTGCAGAAACAGCTTCACACACCTGGACTCATCCTCAGCAGGAGGCAGCTGCCTCTGATGGTTCATGAAGGAATTCCCTGCTCTGCTGCATGTCCTCCTTAGCTATACAAGAAAGTTTCTGATAGTTTTCCTTACCTGTCTAGTCTGTTGTACCAGCGTCAGCAAATCCCACCACCTCCTCTGTGTGAAGATTTTTCTCCTTGTGAACTCACAGAAAACCTCCCAGCCCACACTGCATTTCCCCTCTCTTTCTGGCTTGTCTCCCGTTGCAGGCAGAGCCCTCAGCCCTGCTGCGCTGTGCAGAGGAGCTGCTCCTGGGCAGAGCTGTCTCTCTGCAGCGCTGCCGCTTGCCAGGAGCTCCCTCTGTCCCAGGAGCCCAGCACAGCTCAGCAGCACAGGAAAAGCCCAAGGCGCTTTAATGACCCCTCTGGTGGCTTTGGTGCAGAATCCATGAACCTCTGACCCTGAGGACAACTTGAAGAATTCAAACTCAGATCTAAACTTCAAAGTTTCTTGTAATATTAATGAATCCCACTGAGGGACACAACTGAGAAACCATCCCCAGGGCAGCTGGGACAGAAAACTTGAAGCAGAACAAAGGGTAAGCAAGTGAAAGGTGGCTCTGATGCTGAGTAAACCTGATAGTGTTTCATTAACCAAAGGGCCAAGCCTTGACCCCCAGCCCTAGGAATTCAGATCCTGTCCCTCCCACGTTGCCGAGGGCCCTTCCTGGACAGTGTGATGTGGGGCTGTGCAAGGCCAAGGGCAGGACTACGGTCCCACACCTCCCAGGTTCCTGACTGGGGACAAGGAGGCCATGAGGCCCCTGTGCTGGAAGGACAAGGTGTCTCCTCACAGGCATCAGAGGTGCAGACAACAGCCATAGCCAAGGGGAGAAGGAGCTCATGCCTGGTAGGGGCTTTCAGCCTCTTTACATCCCTTGATCATCTCCACCACAGCCTGTCCTGTGCTGTGGCATCCCCTGCACCTCTTTCCCTGCAGGCTGCAAACATCCCCCCTGCTGCCCCACCTTGCTCTTGTCTGAGCATCTTCCTTCCTTTGCTGAGATCTCTCCATCCTCCCCAGCTGTCCCTTGAAGCACAAAGCCTTGGGCTGATGCAGACTCCCTCTGCTGACCTGCTCCACCACAGCACTGCCCTTCCAGTCACATTCCTTGCTGCTCATCTCCAGCCTGGACCTCCCCAGCTGCACTTTGTGCCATTATTTCTTTCCCATGCTCTTTCCCACTTGGAAGAAAACCTCCACCACCTCTGAAACCACCCTTCAAGCACTCTCTGGCTACTCCTGCACTGCTGCAGCCTCCCCAGCACCACTCAGCCAAAGCAGCCCAGGTCCCTCAGCATCCCACACCATGTGCACAAGGTGCTGAACCTGCCTTGGCAGAGCCCTGCACTCTCCAGTTCCTCCCTGCTTCTCCAAACTGGGAAGCCGCACACTGGCACACCCCCGTGTGTGTGGGGTCACACCAGTGCTGAACCGAATGGGATGAGAACTCCAGGTGTCTGGGTCCCCACGCTCCTCCTCATGCAGCCCCGTGTGCAGCTGCCTTGTTCATGGTGAGCGTGCACCACGGGCTGGTGTGGGGACCTTGGAGTGCCCAGGCCCTTCTCCTCAGGGTCACTGCTCAGCGTGTCAGGTCCTGCTCTGTCCTGATGGATGGGGTTATTGTCCCACCCTGATACAGCACTGCTCGTTTCTCTTTGTACAAATTAAGAACTTTCTCTGGGGTAAATCTCAGATTTTCTCAAGGTCTGGAATCTCCCTTGACTGAAGCTCCATTTGCTCAGATGTTAATGTTTGCATGCAGATTGTTTATCCTGAAAGGGATGTCTCTCCCAACATAACAGCATGAGGAGTTATTGGACACTATAAATACCATCTCCTGTAGAAACAGTACGGTCTTGGGGCTCTGGTGCTCACAATACTGGAGATCTGGATTTAGAGAGGAAGTCTACGTTCATGTGGGAGAGCAGCAGGAATGTGTGGAGCTCTGCCTGGGGACAGACCATGTCAGCTGAATGTTGAGGAGTCAGCATGAGAGGGCAGAACAACATGGGCAAGGTTGTGGTCACTGGACATCAGCTACAGACCACTGACGAGGAAGAGGAATGAGGCCTCCTTCAGACAAATGAAAGAAGCCTCATGTTTCCAGGGCAGTGCCCTCATGGCTGACCTAAGATATCCCAATATCTGCAAGGTACCAGCCATCCAGGAGGGGTTGGAGCTCATTGACAACATCTTCCTGACACGGGTGACTGAGGAGTCAGTGGGGTGAGGTGCCCTGTGGGACTTCACACTTACAAACCACAAAGAGTTGGTCAGGATGGAACAGTCAGGGATGGGAAAGTGGAGGTGAGGCTCCTGGGAGATGATCACAAGGCCAAGAGCAGGATTTCAGGAGAGCAAGCTCTGGCCTGCTGAGGGACCTGCTTGGGTCCCATGGGATATGACCTTGGTGTCTGCAGTGCTTTTCTCTCACATTTCCTCCCTCCTCTCTCCCACCTGTTGTTGTGCAGCGTTTTTTACCCTTTCTCAAATACAATATCCCAGAGGTGCTGCCAGCATCACTGAGTGGCTCAGATTTGGCAGGAGTGGGTCCATCTTGGAGCAGCTGAAATCCTCTCTGACTGACTTTGGTCAAACTCCTGTTGTCTTCTCAGAGAGGTGACAACAGTAGCACACCCACACTCACCCCCAGTTCCAAGACTTTGCCATGTAAATCCAGTTAGATGTTACAAACTACTTGATTATGGAGAAGAAATGGAAAAGATCTTCTGTCAGCAACCTTAGGGTGTCTCCAGTCAATGAGCAGGTTCCTATGGGTAACTGTAATTGCCTGATATTCACTGGCCAGGCAAAGCTGCAAGTGCCAACAGTCCAAAGAATCTTGGGACAACTTATTAACATGCCTGCCTGGTGGGCAAAAAGGGTGATGTTCACCTGGATCTGGTACTGAATGAAGAAGGAAAAGCTGGTGAGGGATGTGAACATCAGTGTCCACCTTGGCTGTTGTGACCAGGAAATAGTGGGGTCCCAGGCACCAGAGGGGAGGGAGGAAGGCCAGCAGCAGAGCACAGCCTGGTGGGCTCCAGAGAAGGCTTTGACATACTGGGGGATGGCAGACGAGTTGGTTACATGGAAGAAGGCCTGAAAGGTGAAGAAGCTCAGGAAACCTGAGCAGCCTTACAGGACAGCCTGCTCCAAGCACAAGAATGATTTCTCTGAGAACCCATGAAAAGAAGCATTTATCTTGTGAGGCTGCTCATCTGAACTGATGGATCTCCAGGACAAAAAGGCACCACTCAGGAGGTGAAAGCAGGGTGAGGTGAAAGCAGGGTAAGCTGCAGAGGAGGAATTTAGAAACCTTGTCCATCAATGTAAGCATGATGCCAAAGCTGATCTGGACTTCATAGCTGCAGGGGAGAATGAAGGCAGCAAGATGAGCTTACACAGTTTCCTTAAAATAAGAAACCGGGCATATGTGGGCCTCCTGCTGAACTTTGCAAGAGTAGAATCAGATAGGACTGAGGTTCTTCATGGCTGCTTTGCCCCCATCTTCACCAGTAATGTCTCCTGGAGCTCATTCCTAAACTCAGGAGTCTGGAGAACACCCAACAATGGATCGGACTCAAGTCAGGTGTGACCTGAGCAAACTCAGACTCTCAGACACCATTACAGAAAATGAAAACTGAGAAGAGAAGGAAAAAGAAGAAATTTGGCTTTATTGATATATATTATGGAAATGCTCTCTGTTTGACTATTCCTGAAATCTCCCTAATCATCCACACCAGACTTGAAGCCTTTAGGAAAAAGACTCACAGAGCCTTGTCTTGTAAGAGCATTTTCGATGTTAATGAGCCCTCTGCTGCCATGATCCTGAACTGCAGATGCTGAAACAATGAACAAACCTCTAATGAAGTGAAAGGCAGAAGCAAACCCCAGGTTTCTGAGGGTGTGTGGGACCCCATGAAGGGCCATCACTGAAGGAAACAACCAGTGCAGGTCCCTGTCCCTGGAGGCTGGTGAAGGAAAGACTTGGAGACACTGGTTACAGGTGGTGAGGGCCATGTGGAGGTGGCTCTGATGCCATGTCAGCCCTTGATGCATGTTCATCATCACAATGGCTGAGCCCTGACCCCTGGGACCTGGTAGATTTTTCTCCAATGTTTTTCAAGGCTTTTCCTGTGGTCAGTGTGTTTTGTGCTTTGGGGATGGGTTTTATGTCAAGTGCTGTTGCTTTAACTGCAAGGCTCTGGTTTTCTGTGGAGCTGCAAATGCCTGTGAGTTCCTCACAACTCATCCAGCTTCTTTCATACACCTGGCAATGGTCACCAATCACCTCAATGTCCCAGTCCCAAACTTGCTTGAATCCTCTATTTGGATCCATACCCATCACTCCAGGAGGTTCATGGATCCACCAGGTTCATGGATAATTCCTGAGGTCCATCCAAGTGTGGGCAGTGTGAGAGAGGAGCAGAGCAGGGTCAGCTCATGGGCCATGACTGAGCACAAACACCCCAGCAGCAGCCATTCCCCATCTCCCAGGCACAGCCAAGCCCACAGCATGCAAATGGCACTGCCATACACGATTGGTCCAAGAGAGTCATTTTTTTCCTTCCATATTCCCAGGAAAATATTCCACCTATTCCTCTTCCACCTGCAGACATCAACTGCTTTCCATTTCTGGGCTCAGACATGGCTGGAAGGGTTCACTGAAGCCATCAGCCATCTCATTGCTTCTCCTTGACATGCCCTGACCCTCTCCCACACCTACAATGGCCAATCACGGCTGCTTAGGGCCTCCTGCTCTTTAGAAGAGGCCTTGAGCTTCTTGGTTCTTCCTGGTGTTTATTATAAACTTCCTCTCTCTCTCCAGAGTTTATGGTGAGCTTTCTTGTCCATAACAGCCCCCTTATGACCATGTCTTACTAAATGATTGTGTTTTTATGATCATTTGTGCAAAAAGGGCAGTCACAGGACAGCACCCAATATGTCAAAACTGATGCCGAGTGAAATGCTGTAAAGACCTTATGAGTTCCCCCTGTGTCTGTGTCTCTCCTGGAGGGAATCTGTCCTGAGAAGGGCATCCAGCCTCTGCCACTCTCTGCAGAGGCACATGAGCAGTGTCCGTGCACCTGGGGACACAAAGGGTGACGTTTGCCAGACCACCCTTTCCAAACAGAATGATTCTATGTTGTTATTATTCTGTTATTTGGTTTGAAACCATTTCAATTCCCACTACCTGCAGCTTTCTTCAAGGGCGGCTGTTGTGTGGCACAACTCTCCTGGCTCTCCAGGCAGGTTGGGCACTGGTTTGGTGCCTGCATTGGGAGTTTCCCCTTCCTGGGGTAAAAGGCTGTTGAGGAGAGACAGTTGTAGAGATTTGGGACACAGGGGTTTGAAGCAATCCTTTCAAAATCTGAGCAGGATGAGCTTTGGAGCCGAGGGACAACAGAGATGGTCTGAAAGATGTTTTTTGAATAGTGTTACTATCACTAATAACAGTAACAGATCGTTCCTTATTCATCGTTATGCAAATGAACTAAATCGCTTTAGTGTCCCTCCCAACAGTCATTCTCAATTCTCAGAACAGATACTACATCTCAGTCGTTATCCTCTTGCATGAAGTTTTTAGAACAGTATTTTCTCTCATTTCTACCTTTTTTATCAATGAAAGAGTACAACTCTTGGTCAGAATTGCTCCCAATACATCCCTATTCCATACATTTTCTCCTTTCTTTTTCTGGTCTGAGGGGCAGGTGGCATAGGGGAGTTGTTTCCTTTTTAGCCAAAGAAAACCAAGGAACAGATCCCAGCTTAGTGAAAAGGACCAAAGGAAGCCAGAATCTTTATGTGGTGTGCACTGACACAACATCGTTCCCTGCATTTCCAGTCTCTGAAGTCCCAACTGTGCAGCAGAGTCTGGAGTTCTGAGCTCCCTTCATCTGTCCTGTGTGACACGTGCAAAATGAAACTACCCCAGCCAAGAAGTTGGTTTTGTTTCTCTTCACAACCTGAAGCACCACATGGGTCAGGAGATGAACCAGCATGCTCAGTGAGGACTAAAACTTCTTGGTTCTTAAAAATCAGGTGTTCCCTGGAATCTCAGTAGACAAGGCATGCCAGTTGCTGGGGTCAAGGAGCTGGTCAAGACCCTTGCCTCCATTTCTATAATGATGGCTTTGCTGGCTGGTTGATGTGCAGACTCTGTACATGGATGCTGACACCTCTTGAACAACCTGCTCTGAAAGGGTTAATAGCATGGGCTGTTCTTTCTGGAAGGGCATTAGGACAACAAAAAATAAGATCTTGGGTCAGGGCAAAAGAAAAAGGATGCAAAAGTTGTGGTCAGGACTGTTTGGAGCACTTGTAAAGCAGCCCTGCACCTCACGTGAGTTACTTCTGTGGTCTGTGAGAACCTGAGAGTTCTCCCTAATTTGAAAACATGTAGGGGAAGGAAGGACAGCATCATTCAGGCTGGATGGGACCTCAGGAGGTGTCTTGACCAACCTCCTGCTCAAAGCAGGGTCAGACCAGATTACTCAGGCTTTGTCCAAACACATCTTGGTCACTTTCTGCGCCAGAGTGAGTGCGCACTCCTGGGAAACACCTTCCAGTGCTTGACTGTCCTCATGACTGGAAAGTTTCTCCTTTTATCTACTGTCCTTCTATGCCCAACCATCCAGCTTGCTTTATACCCATTTACTTGAACATCAAAGCAGACCATAATATCCTACCTTAGACACAAGAATATTGCAGGGGATCATGATGGATGCCTTGCTGACTGGCAAGTAAAATAGCATCACTATCGTCCCCATGTCCAGCAATCCTGTTCTTTCCTCACAGAAAGCAGACACGAAGGACAGACACAATCCACCCTGGGTAAACCACATCACATGTTTAGACTGGGCTCTGAACTGGACTGTTGCTGTGCTTGGAGGCTGCTGTCCTTGCAGACCAGATGAATTCACTTCTGCCACCCTGCCTGACAGTTCATTCCACCCGTGTCACAGCTCTGTCTGCAGCACTGACAGCTCCAGCTCACCCAGTCAGGTCCCTGGCTGAGGACATTGCCTCACATCTGGGCTGGACCACCCCAGCTGTGGCACCAGCCCAGCTCTGACCTGCCACAAGGAACCTGGTACCAAGTGTCCAAGACCCCAGGTGTGCAAAGGCTTTGCTTCAGAGCACAGACATGACATGGCTAAAGACTGATGAATGTCTCTCCAAACTGAAGAGTGTAAAACCAGAACAAAATGCCTGAATTCATTCAACTGAAGATATTCCTCCCCCAGCTTGCAGAAATTTGATAATTTGCTGTAATATTCCTTGTGTGCTATATAAGGATGGGACAAGAAAATATGATTCTCATACAGATTTATTTTTTAAACTTAAAAATACAATGCTGGGAAGAAGTGTCTCTGAAGAGGAGAGAGAATCAACATCACTGATTACTTCAACTTTGAAGTTGTGCCTCTGGAGCCCCAGGGACATGTGGATGGAGCCCAGAGGGGACAGAGAAAAGGACTCCTGTGCTGCTGAGCTGGACTGGGCTCCTGGGACAGAGGGAGCTCCTGGCAAGCAGCAGCGCTGCAGAGAGACAGCTCTGCCCAGGAGCAGCTCCTCTGCACAGCGCAGCAGGGCTGAGGGCTCTGCCTGGAGATGCTGACGGGAGAGCAGCCAGGCAGAGAGAGATTAAAGCAATGTGGGGTAGTAGGTTGCTGAGGATTCAATGAGACAAATCTTCACAGTTCTAACATGGTAAGTCTCTGGTTGTAGACAATGCAGCTCCATTTCCTGGAGGGAGACCCTAAGCTGGTACATCCCAAAATTTACAGGATCTGTCAGGTGTCTCTCACAGTAACTCTGTTGTAGAGGAGAAGAACACACTCCAGAGCAGGGCTTCCCTGCTGCACTGTCAGAGGGAAAGGGAATGACAACAACTTCTTCTGAGAGTGAGTGCAGGGGGAGCATCCAGGGGTGCCCAGTGCTGTCCTGCAGAGCAGGGTCCCGGCAGCCCAGGGCTGTGCTGGGGCAGGGACTCTGCCGCCTGCCAGGGTCAGCGCTCAGCCTGCCCGGGGAGATCCCCGTGGTGCTCTGAGTAGAAGTGAGAGTGGAAGGAGTGACCCCAAAAATGCCAGGGTCCTTCTGCTGTGGAGAGGGTGCTGTGTGGGTCAGGGCTGCTCACAGCTCCTGATCACTCCCAGAATATTTACAACAAGAGGTGTCAAGAAGAAAATCAAGACAAGGAACTTTCCTGAGTCTTTGTTTTCAGTCTCCCGCTCTTGGAGAATGGGTGGGAATAGATGCAAAATGAGTTCTACACTTTAAAAAAATATTTACATACTGCAACTGTGTCATCAGTAGGTCTTCAAGAGAATCCCGATATGCCTTCAGCCACACCTCTGCCTATGCAGCAACAGCATCACTTTTGCTGGACACATTACACTTAATCTAACCCATCGTGTTTTCCAGCCTGCAAACAGGAAGATGCCCCCAGGCAGTGCCCTGTGAACAGGCAGGATCTGTAGGGCCAGGGGGAGGGCACAGAGGGTGGGATGGGGTCTGTGAGCACTGACAGGGAAGAGACATGGACAGGGAAACACCTCCCAGGGGGAGAATCTCCAGGCAGCAGGGAAATGATCAGAAATGGGAGGAAACTAAACCCAGAATTGTTATGGGAGGGAGAACAGAGAAAAGTCCCTGTGATCCCCTGCAGTGCAGATCCCTCCTGTGAGCAGCCCCCTGGCCTCCTGTCCCACCCAGCAAAGCCTCTGCCCTCAGGGCCGGGGGCTCCAAGGCATGAAGCAGCTCCTGTGCAGCCAGAGCTCCAGTTCCTCTGCAGAGCACAGGGGCTGAGAGCAGCTGCCCGGCAATGTTGGTGTCTGGGAGGTGGCTGCACAGCTGGGGAAGGGTGACGCTGTCTGAGTGCCCGGCTGCCTCTGCCCTGGCCTCTCTCACACCCACCCTCACCGCATTGTCCTTCTTGCTCCCCTGCTCTGGGTCACTGCTGTTGGGATCTTGTTCTTGCTCTCAGGCTCTCTGGGGATGGCAGTTTCAGCTGCAGAGTCACAGCCTGAGCTTGTGGGTCCTTTCCTGCATGTGTGTCCATGGGAACACGTGTCCCAGTTTTGCTCTGACCTGTGGGGCTGGGGACTGAGCCATGTGTGTCTCGGGCTAAATGTGGGGAGCTGAGACCTTAGGAAAGGGTGAGACATTTCATGGTCTGAGGTGGAACCCTGTGCTCTCAGCAGTGTCTTGCTGGCTTTTCAGGGTAACATGGGAGTGTGATCAGTCTCCATCTCAGAAAGGTGCCAGCCCAGGGCAGATTCAAACTCCAAAGTTTCTTGCAATGTTAATGAGTTCCACTGAGGGACACTACTGAGGAACTGACCCCAGGGTCTAGTTAGAGAAGAAAATGGGATACAGTGACAACAGGTCAGGGAAAGCAAGGTGAAGTTCTCTTAGATGCTGAGTAAACCTGTATGTGTTTCATTAACCAAAGGGACAAGCCCTGACCACCAGCCCTGGGAAGGCAGATCCTGTCCCTCCCACATTGCCCAGGGCCCTTCCTGGACAGTGTGATGTGGGGCTGTGCAAGGCCAAGGGCAGGACTATGGTCCCACACCTCCCAGGTTCCTGGCTGGGGACAAGGAGGCCATGAGGCCCCTGTGCTGGAAGGACAAGGTGTCTCCTCACAGGCATCAGAGGTGCAGACAACAGCCATAGCCAAGGGGAGAAGGAGCTCATGTCTGGTGGGGTTTTCAGCCTCTTTACATCCCTTGATCATCTCCACCACAGCCTGTCCTGTGCTGTGGCATCCCCTGCACCTCTTTCCCTGCAGGCTGCAGACATCCCCCCTGCTGCCCCACCTTGCTCTTGTCTGAGCATCTTCCTTCCTTTGCTGAGATCTCTCCATCCTCCCCAGCTGTTCCTTGAAGCACAAAGCCTTGGGCTGATGCAGACTCCCTTTGCTGACCTGCTCCACCACAGCACTGCCCTTCCAGTCACATTCCTTTCTGCTCATGTCCAGCCTGGACCTCCCCAGCTACACTTTCAGCCATTATTTCTTTCTCAAACTCTTTCCCACTATGCAGAAAACCTCCACCACCTCTGAAACCACCCTTCAAGCACTCCCAGGCTACTCCTGCACTGCTGCAGCCTCCCCAGCGCTGCTGGGCCAAAGCAGCCCAGGTCCCTCAGCATCCCACACCATGTGCACAAGGTGCTGAACCTGCCTTGGCAGAGCCCTGCACTCTCCAGTTCCTCCCTGCTTCTCCAAACTGGGAAGCTGCAGGTGTCTGGGTCCCCACGCTCCTCCTCATGCAGCCCCGTGTGCAGCTGCCTTGTTCATGGTGAGCGTGCACCACGGGTTTGTGTGGGGACCTTGGAGTGCCCAGGCCATTCTCCTCAGGGTCACCGCTCAGCGTGTCAGGTCCAGTTCTGTCCTGATGGATGAGGTTATTGTCCCACCCTGATACAGAACTGGTCACTTCATCTTGTCAATATTCAGAGTTTTCTGATGGGTAAATACCAGATGCGAGGAGCTCTGCCTGGGGACAGACAATGTCAGCTAAGAGCTGAGGAGTCAGCAAGAGAGGGTTGAACAACATGGGCAATGTTGTGGTCGCTGGACATCAGCTACTGACTCACTGGTCATGAAGAGGAATTAGATGAAGCCTGCTTCAGACAAATGAAAGAAGCCTTATGTTTCCAGGGCCATGTCCTTGTGGCAGACCTGAGATATCCCAATATCTGCAAGGTATCATCATCCAGGAGGGTTTGGAACTCAATGACAACATCTTCCTGACATGGGTGACTGAGGAGTCAGTGGGGTGAGGTGCCCTGTGGGACTTCACACTTACAGAACAGAAAGAGTTGGTCAGGATGGAACAGTCAGGGATGGGAAAGTGGAGCTGAGGTTCCTGGGAGATGATAAGAAAGCAAAGAGCAGGATTTCAGGAGAGCAAGCTTTGGCCTGCTGAGGGACCTGCTTGGGTCCTATGGGATATGACCTTGGTGTCTGCAGTGCTTTTCTCTCACATTTCCTCCCTCCTCTCTCCCACCTGCTGTTGTGCAGCGTTTTTTACCCTTTCTCAAATACAATATCCCAGAGGTGCTGCCAGCATCACTGAGTGGCTCAGATTTGGCAAGGAGTGGGTCGATCTTGGAGCAGCTGAAATCAGCTCTGTCTGACGTTGGTCAAACTCCTGTTGCACACCCACACTCACCCCCAGTTCCAAGACTTTGCCATGTAAACCCAATATAGGGTGACAATGTTTTGGGTGTTATAATCTATTTGATCATGGAGAAGAAATAGAAAAGATCTTTTGTTGGCAACTCAAGGAAGTCACCAGTCAATGAGCAGGTTCCTATGGGGAACTGTAATTGTTCTACCATTCACTGGCCAGGCAAAACTGCGGATGCCAACAGTCCAGAGGATCTTGGGCCAGCTGCTTAAAATGTCAGCCTGATGGGCCAACAAGAGTGATTCTCACGTGGATCTGGAACTGGGAAACAAGGAAGAGCTGGTGAGGGATGTGAACATGAGTGTCCACCTTGGCTGTTGTGACCAGGAAACAGCGGGGGTCCCAGGCACCAGAGGGGAGGGAGGAAGGCCAGCAGCAGAGCACAGGCTGGTGGGCTACAGAGGAGAAGACTTTGACATACTGGGGGACGGCAGGCGAGGTGGTCACATGGAAGTAAATCTGAAGGGTGAAGGAGCTCAGGAAATATGGCAGGCCTTACAGGACAGCCTGCTCCTAAGCACGAGAATGATCTCTCCAAGTACCCATGAAAAGAACCATTTATCTCGTGAGGCTGCTTGTCTGAACTGATGGAGCTCCAGGGCACAAAGGCAGCACACAGGAGGTGGAAGCAGGGGAAGCTGCAAAGGAGGAATTTAGAAACCTTGTCCATGGATGTTGGAATGATGCCAAAGCTGCCCTGGACTTGATACCTGCAGGGGAGGCTGAGGGCAGCAAGATGACACAGCTTGCTTACAGTAAAAGAATAGACCAGGGTAATATTAACCTGCTGCTGAACTTCACAAGAGTAGAATTAGACAGGACTGAGGTTCTTCATGGCTTCTTTTCCTGCATCTTCACCAGCAAGGTCTCCCAGGCCTTTGTTCCTGAAGGCAGGAGTCTGGAGAACACCCAGCAGTGGATGGGGCTCAAGTCAGGGGTGACCTGAGCAAACTCAGACACCATTACAGAACAGGAGATGGGTCACTTGACCAGCTCCCTGAACACAAGTATCACTGTGCTGTGGCACCTGAGATTCCCAGGAACACCCACCTCTTGGTCCAGAGGAGTGTGATTCCTCTTGAGCTGTCCTGGACTGTCTCCTTGCTCAAGTGGTGATTTAGGCACCCACTTCTCTGACATATTCAGTCTTTATCAGGAGATTCTCTAGATCAATATTTTTTGGAGACTGTTGATATCAGCTTTTCTGGAAATGAGGTCTTTGGGAGGGGGACGGAAATATAAGATATTTGCATTTATTACTATTTATTATGGAAATGCTCACTGTTTGGCTACAGTTCAGAAATCTCTGAAATCATCCACACCAAACTTTAAGACTTTTGGAGAGTGCTGCACAGAGCCTTGGCTTGTAAGAGCATTTTGAATGTTAATGAGCCCTCTGCTGCCATGATCCTGAACTGCAGCTACTGAAAGAATGAACAAACCTCTAACGAAGTAAAAGAGGGAACCCAACCCCATGTTCTGAGGGTGTTTGGGAGCCCAGGGAGGGCCATCACTGACACAAGCAGTTCCTGTCCCTGGAGGCTGGACAAGGAGAAGCCTGGAGACAGTGGTCAGAGGTGGTAAAGGTGATGTGGAGGTGGCTCTGGTGCCCTGTCAGCCCTTCATGTTTGTTCATCATCAGAATGGCCAAATCCTCACCCCAGGACCAGACAAAGGAGACCCTTTCACTCTTATGGTTCTCAGGCTCTGCCTGTGGTCACTGGGAGGGTATTTGTGTTTTGGGGGTGGGTTTGGTGCCAAGTGCTCTTGCTTTAACCACAAGGCTCTGGTTTTCTGAAGACTTGGCAATGCCTATGATGTCCCCCAAACCCATTCAGCTTCTTTCACAAACCTGGCAATGGTCACCAATCACCTGAGCTGTCCAAGTCCCAAACTTGCTCGAATCCTCAATTTGGATCCATGCCCCAGTACTGAAATGCACAAGTTCCTTCTGCTGCTGCCCTAAAATAAAAAGAAAAATCAGTCTATTCCACATTAGCATGGCCAGCCCATGGTCTTTCGGTCTTCTTCTTTAACACACTTACTGCTACACATAGACCACTCTCTTCCTGCACTCCCATGTGTCTCACAAAGCTTTCACTCTTGTCCTCCAGTAATGGGCCAATGCTCCAAGATGTTGGTGCTTCCTCCAGGCTCATGGATGATTCCTGAGGTCCATCCAAGTGTGGGCAGTGTAAGAGAGGAGCAGAGCAGGGTCAGCTCATGGGCCATGGCTGAGCACAAACACCCCAGCAGCAGCCATTCCCCACTTCCCAGGCACAGCCATGCCCACAGTGTGCAAATGTCACTGTTATATATGACTAGTCCAAGAGAAGCATGCCTTCCTTCCTTATATAACTCCCCCAAAATCTTCCTCCTATTCCCCCTCCACTCGCAGACATCAGCCACATTCCACTTGTGGCTCAGACATGGTTGTAAGGATTTGCTGAAGTCATCAGCCATCACCCTTTTCTACCCCACATCCCCTGACGCTCTCCCACACCACACATGGCCGGTCACTGCTGCTCAGGGCCTCGCGCTCTACAGAAGAGGCCTCGAGATTCTTGCCTGGTGCTTGTTATAATCTTCCTCATTACCTCCAGATCTCACGGTGAGATTTCTTGTTCATGACAGGACCTTTGTAACCAACTCTTATGAAGCTGTTGTCTTTCTGTGATCATCTGTGCAGAAGGAGTGATCACAGAAAAGCACCAAATATGTCAAATCTGATACCAAGTGAAATGCAATAAAACCTTGTTGAGTCACCCCCGTAGCTGTGTCTTTCCAGCAAGGAGTTTCTCCTGAGAAAGGGATCCAACCCCTGCCACTCTCTGCAGAGGCATATGAGCAGTGTCCATGCACCTGGGGACACAAAGGGTGACTTTTGCAAGACCACCCTTTATCTGAACCACTTAGATATGTACCTATGGATGGGGTATCAAGCCTTATAGTGCAGCAGAGATTGGAGCTCTGAGCTCCCTTCATCTACCCTATGTGACACGCGTAAAAAGGAACTACCCTAGTGAAAAAGTTGGTTTCGATTCTCTTCAAAACCTGAAGCACCACACAGGTCAGGAAACAAGCCAGGATACCCAACCAGGACTCACATGCTCTGCATTTAAAGTTCAAATGTTCCTGGGAATGTCAGCAGGCAAGTTGTTCTGATATCTGGGTTCAAGGAGCTGGTCAAGAGCCTCATCTCCATTTCTGTAACAGTGGCTTTGCTGCCTGGCTGATGTGCAGACTCCTTACATGGATACTGACACCTCTGAGTAACAACCTGCTCTGAAAGGATGAACAAGGTGGGAAGTTCTTTCTTGAAGGGTATTAGGACAGCAAAAATGAAGACCCTGGGTTGGGGCAAATGAAAAGGGATGCAAAAGATGTGGTCAGGACTGTTTGGGGGCAAGTGTGAAGCAGCCCGGCACCTCATATGAATTATTTTTGTAGTCAAAGAGAACCTGAGAGACTTGTCTAATTTTAGAACATGATGGGGAAGGAAGGACAGTGTCATTCAAGATCAAAAGGACCTCAGGAGGTGTCTTGACCAACCTCCTGCTCAAAGCAGGGTCAGACCAGATTACTCAGGGCTTGATCCAAACACATCTTGGTCACTTTCTGGGAGAGAGTGAGTGCACACTCCTGGGAAACAGCTTCCAGTGCTTGACTGTCCTCGTGATTGGAAAGTTTCTCCCTTTCTATAGCACCTTTCCAAGCCCAAACATCCAGATTGTTTTAACCCATCTACTTGTCACTGATATATATATATTTTACTATATATTTGCCAACACATAAATGTATTTTTTACCTCATGATCACGTAGAAAGACAGATAACACAGATCTGTTGAGGTCACTGTCAACATGGCCATCTAAACAGAGAACAGTTCAATTCACCTTTTTATCCTTCTTTCCTCCATCAGGCAAGAGTGGCCAACAGCTTCCAGCATGACTCACTGTGTGCCAAGGGTAAAAAGTGGCACTGACAGTCCATGGCAGTGGATTGTTTGGTGCCTTCGACTCTGTGTGAGACACAAGGATTATCGTTCTTAATGCTGAAGGCTTTGGTAGTAGAGAAATCTGGAGAACATTTTAAAAAAATGGAGAGAAAAACAGACCAAATGAAAGATGTAGAGTGAAGGAAATATCTTCTTGCAGCTTTAAGTATCAAACACTGTTGGTGTTGTAATTCTCCTTTCTTTGTTTTGAATACTTTAAATACCAGTGTTTTCCAAAGAGATAAAAAAGAGACTTTTCAGAATGTGCATTAAGAGCAAGAGGAGAACTTCTGATCCTCCACAACATTTGCCTTCTCAGCACTCTCTCTGTTATCTGTGCATCTGATCTCCCTCATCCTCCAGGTATTTCCTCCTGCCCTAACTAAACTCACCATGTCTGAAGTCCCATTTCCAGCAGCTGATCTGCACACAAGCACTTGCGATTGCTCTCTGGGTTTCCCTTCGTCTTACTGTTTGATCACTCGGACGCTTGTCAACAATCCAGTTGCTGCTTTCAGCTTCAAGGAGTTAAATGCTTCCTTGTCTTTCAGTAGTCTGTCTAATTCTGCCTTTAGCCAATTCTTTTATTGTGTTTATTTCATAATTTTCTTTCTGTCTAAAACATTTCTTGCATGGTTCTGCCTTGGAGAAGGTGACCCTCAGTGGTGGCAGTTTGTCCTTGATGTACAGTTGAGGAATGTGGGTTTTTTTAACCATTACTCTTATCAGTGTTATTTTGATTGTTCAAAGGTAAAGCAAAGTCCCTGTTTGCTGTGTGCAGCCAGGTCTCCAAGGAGAGCAGGTGGGAGCTGGTGCAAAGGAGCTGGCACATCCAGCTGCAGACTGCAGTGGAGAAGTCTGGTGTAAGGAAAAGGGATGCAAGGCCCAGGGGGCCATGAGAGAAATGATGGGGTTGGGGAGGTGAGGAGCAAGGTTGTGCACACGGTGTGAGAGCTCAAGGGACAGCTTCTCCAGCCAGTCCAGACCTCCTTAGGAGAGACCCTGGATCAACATCAGATAATGCTGCAGTCATCTCTTCTCCACACTGAAAAGTAATAAAATACACCCTTTAACCGAAAAAGGCATTTTATTAGCAGATTTTTGAAATCTTTCTCCATAACTACACTAGGACACTTCCCTAATTGGCAGTACAAGACTAGAAGTAAATTACAAGAAGAGACATGGTTTGTTAGAGCTTTATCAGTGTAATGAGCCCCATGGTGATTTGGTGCTGAGTCCTTGAACATTACTCAGGTGCTGAGAGGAGGTTGCACAAACCTTTCCAGAAGTCAAAGCCAGAAGAAAAAGTACTAAGTACCTTGAAGTATTAATGAGTTCCACTGAGGGCAAGTACCAGCAGAGCCTCCCCAGGGACTCGTTAGAGCAGAGAATTGGAGGCCATGGTGGCAGATAAACAAAGGGAAATGTGCAGGCAGCTGAGGTGCTGAGAAAAGCCTGGTTTTGTTGGATGAAGCAGAGAGGCCAAGGCCTGACCCCCAGCCCCTGGGAAGGCAGATCCTGTCCCTCACACATTGCTCAGGGCTCTTCCTGGGGCAGGGGGATGTGGGCTATGTGATCCTGAGTGAAGGACAATGGTGTGACAGATCCCAGCCCTACTGGGGGTGTGCAAGGAGGCCATGAGGTGCCCCAGTGCCTGAGGACAACATGTCTCCTCACAGGCCTTGGTGGCAGAGGCCATGGCCATAGCCAAGGGGACAAAGACTTGGGTTCTCTTGGTGACATCCAGCCTTGCCAGTGCCCTTTGCCATCTCCACCACAGGTTGTCCTACACTGTCCCACAGCTGCTTCTGTTTCCCTGCAGGCTGTAGACACCCATCTCGCTTCCTCCCCTTGCTTTCACCCTGGTATTTCCATACGTTGACTGATGTGTCTGCACTCTCATGCTCTGTTCCTGGAAACACAAGGACATGGACAGATCTCGTGCTCCTTCTGCATGATTTCTTGTGCCACAGCACTGCCCTTTGAGTGACATTTCTTCCTCCTTATGTCCAGTCTCCACGTTCCAAGCTGTTCTGTGTGGCAGTGTTTCTCTGCTGTAGAAAGGAGGATCCTGAAAACTACTGACCTGTCAGCCTCTTACCTGTGCCTGGGAAGATCATGGAGCAGATCCTCCTAGAAGCTGTGCTAAGGAACAAAGAATGGTGACTCGACCACTTCCCCGGGCAGGCTGTTTTACTGCTTCACTACCTTTTCCATGAGGAAATGTTTCCTAATATCAATTCTGAACCTTCTCTGGCAGAAGCTGAGGCCATTTCCTCTCATCCTGTCACTTGCTACATAGGATAAGACCAACACCCTCCATGCTACAATCTCCTTTCAAAGAGCTGTAGAGAGCAAAATGGTCTCCTCACAGCATCTTTTTCTCCAGGATAAACACCCTCAGAACGCCCAGCTGCTCCTCAGCAGACTTGTGTTCCAGACCCTCAACAGCCTTGTTCCCCTTTTCTGCACTCAGTCCAACACCCCAAGATCTTTCCTATAGTGAGGGACCCCCTGCCCAGGCTCCACCTGCATTGCAAGGTGCTCTGGTCTCCCCAGGTCCTGTGTGATAGATGCCAGTCCCAGGCAGGCACCTCAGGTACATTGGGGCCCCTAAAACAGCACTGGCTGTTTATGAGGGGACAACTGATGACTGATGTCTGCCTTGAAAGGTGCACTTCTTTGTTGTTCTTTTTTGGTTTTCGGTGTTTTTTTGGGGGGTTTGTTTGTTTGTGTGGATTCGGTTTTTGTTTCTGTTTGGTTTTTTTTTTTTTTTTAATGTTTTTTATGTTGGCTTTTTGTGTGTGTTTTTTTGGTGTGATTTTTGGTTTTGGTTTTGGATTTTTTTACATATTATAACAAACAAAGAAAAAAAAAGCCAAAAAGTGAATTAATGGGAAGTGTACTAAGAGCAGGAGAAGAGATATCCGTCTTCCCCTGTACTTCTATTACCAACACTCTATTATTTCACCTCCCTCGTCATTCAGGAGTTCCCACCTCTCCTGATTCAATGTCCCTGTCAAAGGACAACTTTCCAGCACTGTCTGGACATTTGCCCTTCCCAGTGCTCTCAGGTTTCTCCTCCACTTACTCTTTGGTCATTCAGTTCCTCTCAATTGTCTGGTTTCCGCTTCGAGCTTCAGGGAGTTACGAACTTGCCCCATTCTTCAGAGATCTAATTAACATGGCAGACAACATGTTCATTGTGCTTATTTCTATCCTCTCCTATCTCTCTGTCTAAACCAGTTCTTGTGTGGATGTCCCTTGTGGATGGTGGACGTCACCAGATCCAGCTTACACACACAGCTGAGGAAAGTGTTTTACTGTTTATTAAACTGTGCAGTGTTTACACAGGAGAGCAGGAGGAGCTGGTGCACAGGAGGTGAAGAAAGCACTAAACATCTCAGCTTTGCCTATGTTCCTGTTAATAAGGTGACCATGCTCATTGAGTAATGAGCCGTAGTTATTTCTACTTTATTTCTAGTTTGCTTTTATTCATACATTTAAAAAGCTCTTTTGATTGCCCTTCACAGTATTGAACAGCTTCAATTCTAATTGAGCTTTGGCAGCATGAATTTCCTCCTACAATAGCGAGCAGCATCTCTGCAGTCCCCCCATGTTGCCTGACAAACACAGTCCCTCCATTTGCCACCAAATGATAGCAGCTAATGTCGCACTCTGGTCAGGTACCATTTCTGTTTGCCATTATACTGATGATCATGGCAGTGTCACAATTTGAAACTGAAGTAGCTGGCAAATTCTGAAATTTCATTTACAGGACCAAGGCCGGGCAACTAATCCAATGAAAACACAGGGCCCTAGTGCTACTGCACTATTTTTAGGAATAGTTTGGCATGGACAGTTTAGAGAAATACCAAACAGTCCAGCAGTTTTCCGTACCAGCCACAGTAACACAATTGCATGCCTTTGGGGGATTTTTAGGGCATTGCAAAACTTTCATCCCTTTTATTTTTCTGTGGAGGTGGATTCCCCTTGTGAAGGGTTAATAGAAAAGCACAATAAAGTTGATACATTTAAGTCACAAAACAACAGGGAAGTAAATAATATGGCCTCTGCCAAGCTGCATGCTCAAGATCTAAACGTGCATATAGATTGTGGACGTCAATCAGCTTATACTTCACGTGCACGGAACGTGGCTCACAATCAAACCCCTTTGCTATTTTAGACTTGTAAAACATGCACAGATCTTTCTGCTACTTGTACTCGGGTACATTTAAGGACATTATGTAGGCCATGGGAAAAGATAAAACGCGGTCAGTGGGCCTTGCATATCTGTCAGGTTGATTTTATTGGCCCCCTAACGCATCTAGGGGGTGGCAATATGTACACACTGCTGTGGATACAGTGTCAGGACTAATTACATGGGAGGGCGAAAGTCACGGACTCCACACAATCCAATGTGAATTCAAGCAAAGCCGTTTATTGTTACAATTCTCCTTAAGTATCTTTTTGACCTGTCCACGTGCCATCCACGCATCTAAAGGCTGCTTGTAATTGGTCAATAGCTACTGTTCACACGCCGAAAACTAACAAATAATTGGATTTTACAAATCTGCACGAGCTCTAGTGCTAAGCAAAAAGTATCTACTAAATTGCTGACTTGCTGACTCTTCTTCACTTGCTCAAGGCTGCACTAAGTCACGTAAGGCATGTAGGCTGCTCGACTCTTGCTCTCTTGCTGGATACAAAGGCCTCAGATGCCTATTCACTTCAGTTCCATACAATATCCATTAACTTCAAGAAAATCCCTCAAATCTCCCACAATTTATATCAATATATCAGGAACAAGAGGAGGGCCAAGGAGAATCTCCATCCCCTGGTGAATACAGAAGGAAACATAGTGACAGAAGATGAGGGAAAGGCTGAGGTACTAAATGCCTTCTTTGTCTTTCTTCTGTCTTGAACATTCAGAACAGTTGTGCTCCAGGTACTGAGCCCCCTGAGCCAGCAGACAGGGATAGGGAGCAGAATGAAATCCCAATCATCCAAGGAGATGTTGGTGACCTGTTACATCACTTGGACACCCATGAGTCTATGGGTCCAGATGGGACACACCCAAGGGTGCTGAGGGAGCTGGCACAGGTGATCACTGAGCCACTTTCCATTATCTACCAGCAATCCTGGCTAACTGGGGAGGTCCCGGTTGACTGGATGTTGGCCATGATGACAGCCATCTACAATAAGAGCTGGAAGGATGACCTGGTGAACTACAGACCTGTCAGTCTGCCCTTGGTGCTGGGCAAGGTTGTGGAGTAGATGATCTTGGGTGATATCACAGGATTCATATAAGAGAACCATATGATCAGGCCCAGTCAACATGGGTTTATGAAAGGCACGTCCTGTTTGACCAACCTGATCCCCTTCTATGACAAGGTGATCAAGCAGATAAGGGAAAGGCTGTGGATGTTTTGTCCTTAGACTTCAGCAAGGCCTTTGACACTCTATCCCACAGCATCTTCTGGAGAAGCTGCAGCTCATTGCCTGGATGGGTGTATCTACAATGGGTAAAGAAGTGGCTGTAGCTGTGGTGGACAGAGCCAAATCCATTTAGGGATTGGTCATGAGTGGTGTCCCCAGGGCTCAGTATTGAGGCCAGTTCTGTTTAATCTCTTTATCCATGATCTGGATGAGGAGATCAAGTGCACCCTCCATAAGTTTGCAGATGACACCAAATTGGGTGGTAGTGCTGACTTGCTGGCAGGTAGGAAGGCTCTACAGAGGGATCTGGACTGGCTGGATCAATGGGCTGAGGCCAGTTTTATGAGAGTCAACAAGGACAAGTGCTGGGTTCTGCGCTTGGGTCATAACAACCCCATGAACACAGGATCATGGAAGAGTGGATGGAAAGCTGCTTGGTGGAAAAAGATCTGGGGGTGTTGATGGGCAGTGGCTGAACATGAGACAGTGTGTGCCCAGGTGGCCAAAAAAGCCACCAGCGTCCTGGCTTGTATCAGGAATAGTGTGACAAGCAGGACCACGGAAGTGATCCTCACCTGTACTGGGCACTGATGAGGCCGAACCTTGAATCCTGGATTCAGTTTTGGGCCCCTCACTATAAGAAAGACCATGAGGTGCTGGAGTGAGTTCAGAGAAGGGACTGGAGCTGGTGAAGGGTCTGGGGCGCAAGTCTGATGAGGAGCAGCTGAGGGAGGTGAAGCAGTTTAGCCTGGACAAAAGAAGGCTGAGGGGAGACCTTCTCACTCTGCACAGCTCTCTGAAAGCAAATTGTGGCATAAAGGCTCTTGGTTTCTTCTCCCATATATCAAGTGATATGACGAGATAAAAAGGCCTTAGGTTGTGCCAGGGAAGGTTCAGGTCGGACATTAGGAAACATTTCTTCATGGGAAGGGCTGTGAGGCAGTAGAGCAGGCTGCCCAGGGCAGTGGTGGAGTCACCACCCCTGGAGGGGTTTAAAAGACTTTTAAATGAGTTTCTAAGGGACATGGTTTAATGCTAGAGATGGGTTATGTTTGGACTCAAAGATCCTGAGGGTCTCTTCCAACCAAAATGATTCTATGATTTGGTGTTTCTAATCCAAGTCCCCATGCATGCAAAAGTTTCCTTCACAGAAGAGAAAGAGTGACTGGTAGAAAAAAACATAAGGCTGAAACTGAATGTCAAGACAATGAGCAAACCCTGCTGTCCCCAAGGTCAGAGGGAAACAGGGCTGGGAAGTGCAGACCTGGCAGTGGTGTCTCTGCTGCCCTGGAGGGTCTTGATGGACATGAAGGTGATCTCCATGACTGACAAGGTGCTGCTGACAGGCCCACTGTGAAAAGTGTTGGTCCGTTCCTCAGCTGTATCATCAAGGGGGTGAGTGAAGGGTGGTGGAGAGAAAAAACAGAAGTTTAAATGTGTAGACACATACGTGGAGACTCCAGTGCAGTGTGCTTCCTATTTATGGACCGCCTTACATCTACTGGATAGAGAAATGATGGACATGCCACACTCCCGTGGTGGCAACCAGTTTGTTTCACAAAGACACCGAGTCTGTCTGCAGTGCTGTCTGGGGTGTCGGTCACACATCAGTGTGAACGGGGATGGCTGTCCCGTACAGGACCATCGCTGTCGCTGCCCAATGCAGGAGGGGTGTGCGAGAGCCTTGGCACCTCACGTGACACTGCAGGTCTGTAATTGGCAATAGAAGGAACAACTTCTCTGAGTATGATCAGTGTGGGGATGTTCATGACACCGCTGCCATTACAGTCAAAGGAGCTGGAGTCAACCCAGCTGATGGAAAAGACAGAGAGAAACTTAGCTCTGTCTGTGGTTCCAGACCCCATTCATCAAATAAATCCCTGCATAGGCTGCCCCAAACATAAGAAATAAAGATTCTCTCATCCTAAAAGTGGCTATCTGATGTCAGTTCTATTGGCCAAAGGGATTCCCCAGACTACAAGAAGTTGCCCCCAGATGCTGCCTCTCCTCTCCGCATTGCTCCACTCAGCTTGCAGCCAGCTCCATGTATTGTGCACTTCACATGTCACCTCGTCTTTGCATCTCAGCACATCAGTCTTGGCCTCTGCCTCCATTCATTAGCACGGGAGATGAGACAAGGAGCTCACATGTCAGTGTCTATTGCGTGTGCACCTGAACTGAGGCCAGAGGAATCCATCTCCTGTGGGTTTGTGTTGTGCGTGGAGGTAGCTGAGGACTACAGACATGGAATGGGGGTAGAATCCCTTCCCTCAGAAAAGGCAAATTAGATCATTTTGTGCCCATGTTTTGTCGTCATGTCCAAAGACGGGACAGTGAAAAGCTGATTCCTGGACCATAATATTTTTCGAAGGAGAGAAATGACTCTGCGGGAAAAAAAGTGTCTCTCCTTAGCTGAGACAAGGAAATCAGTGCTGACTTGAGCCTGTTTCACAGCAGGTTCCCCTAGAGCTCCAGGGACACCACAAGGGAGACCAGAGAGGACAGAGAAAGGGACATCATGGGATGCTCCTCTGTTGCTAAGCTGGGACCAAGGGAGCTCCTGGCAAGCGGCAGCGCTGCAGAGAGACAGCTCTGCCCAGGAGCAGCTCCTCTGCACAGCGCAGCAGGGCTGAGGGCTCTGCCGGCAGCACCGAGGGCACAGGAACCAGGCAGAGAGAGGGGAAAGGCAATGTAGGGTTGTAGGTTGCTGAGGGCTCACTGAGAGACAAATCTTCACAGTCCTAACATGGTAAGTCTTTGGCTGTAGGACAATGCAGCTGCATTTCCTGGTGGTATCTCCTAAAGGTGGTACATCCCACAGCATTACAGGATCTGCCAGGTCTCTCACACAGTATTTCTCACGTAGAGGAGAAGAACATGGTCCAGAGCAGGGCTTCCCTGCTGCACCATGAATGGGAAAGGGATGACAGCAACTTCTCCTGAGGGTGACTGCAAGGGGGAGCACTCAGGGGTTCCCAGGAGTGTCCTGCAGAGCAGGGTCCATGCCCCTCAGGGCTGTGCCAGGGAAGGGACTCTGCCGTGTGCCAGGGTCAGCGCTCAGCCTGCCCGAGGAGATCCCAACAACAAGGAGGGGAGAGGATGTGAGTGAAAGGATCAAACCCTATTAGGGCAGAAAAGATGCTTCTGCTGTGGAGAGGGTGCTATGTGGGTCAGAGTTGCTCACAGCTCCAGATCACTCCCAGGATTTTTCCAAGGGGATGCCTCAAGGAGAAGATCAATGCAAGGATTACCAGACAGATAAGGAACTTTCCTGAGCCTGTGTTTTCAGTTTCCTAGCTCAAGGGGTGGGTGGTGTAGGAAAGGATAAAATGAAAATGAGCTCGCATGCTTAAACAAGTCACTGACACTCCTGAACTGCAACTCTGAGTGATCAGTACATCTGCCAGAAGGCTCAAAACATCCCTTCACCACCCCTCTGCCTCTGCACAGCACCTGCATCACCTTGGCTGGACCCCATCAGCCTAGTCTGACCTGTCCTGTTTTCCAGCCTGCAAACAGGAAGATGCCCCCAGGCAGTGCCCTGTGAACAGGCAGGATCTGTAGGGCCAGGGGGAGGGCACAGAGGGTGGGATGGGGTCTGTGAGCACTGACAGGGAAGAGACATGGACAGGGAAACACCTCCCAGGGGGAGAATCTCCAGGCAGCAGGGAAATGATCAGAAATGAGAGGAAACTAAACCCAGAATTGTTATGGGAGGGAGAACAGAGAAAAGTCCCTGTGATCCCCTGCAGTGCAGATCCCTCCTGTGAGCAGCCCCCTGGCCTCCTGTCCCACCCAGCAAAGCCTCTGCCCTCAGGGCCGGGGGCTCCAAGGCATGAAGCAGCTCCTGTGCAGCCAGAGCTCCAGTTCCTCTGCAGAGCACAGGCGCTGAGAGCAGCTGCCCGGCAATGTTGGTGTCTGGGAGGTGGCTGCACAGCTGGGAAGGGTGATGCTGTCTGAGAGCCCGGCTGCCTCTGCCCTGGCCTCTCTCACACCCACCCTCACCGCATTGTCCTTCTTGCTCCCCTACTCTGGGTCACTGCTGTTGGGATCTTGTTCTTGCTCTCAGGCTCTCTGGGGATGGCAGTTCCAGCTGCAGAGTCACAGCCTGATCTTGTGGGTCCTTTCCTGCAGGTGTGTCCATGGGAACACGTGTCCCAGCTTTGCTCTGACCTGTGGAGCTGTGGGCAATGCAGTCTGTGGGGCTGGGGAGTGAGCTGAGGCTCCCTGAATCAAACGCCTTCATTAGGAGTATTGGCTGTCTACTTGCGGTTTCGTTCCAAGCTGTGAGCTTCCCTCCAGGATGCAAACCTGTCCTACAGCATCTGTGTGTTCTCTGAAAGCACCATAATGAAGGCAGAGGTGCTGATCTCAGCAGTGTCTGCGGGCTTTTCAGGGTAACATGGGAGTGTGATCAGTCTCCATCTCAGAAAGGTGCCAGCCCAGGGCAGCTGGAGCAGGACAGAGGGACAGAGCAGCTGCCCTCACTCTGCACTGACCCACAGGCCTCCTCTGGTCTCGCAAGACTCGCTCTGTTCTCCCTGAGTGCAGCAGAAATGCTGAGGGTTTCTGATACCCAAGAACACTTTCATGGGTGGGAGGGCAGACGGAGTTGTAGAAACACCAAACCTCTCAAACTCCGTTTCTCAGGCCTGGAGGTGCAGATGCTGACAGCCCCTTTTGCTCCAGGAGCGTTTCCAGCTGACAAAGCTGAACCCCAGGACTGGCCCCTGCCCCACCCAATCACACAGGGTCAGGCTGACTCCTCAAGAGCCCCTGGGCAGAGACCCTACTCTTCATTGCACACTCATCAAGCACCGACGAGGGCTCCAGCCAGGACGTTCTCCTGGGAAAATAGAAGTGTCTCTTTGTGGGAGGGTCTGTGGGAAATGGCTTTGGTTTCTCCCAGAGAAGTCTCATCTAAACCATCACTGTCTTTTCCTCCTTGCACAGGTCCTCATGCCCAGAGACAGCAAATGTCCAACAGCAGCTCCATCACACAGTTCCTCCTCCTGGCGTTCACAGACACACGGGAGCTGCAGCTCTTGCACTTCTGGCTCTTCCTGGGCATCTACCTGGCTGCCCTCCTGGGCAACGGCCTCATCATCACCACCATAGCCTGGGACCAGCACCTCCACACCCCCATGTACTTCTTCCTGCTCAACCTCGCCCTCCTTGACCTGGGCTACATCTGCACCACTGTTCCCAAATCCATGGCCATTTCCCTCTTGGATACCAGGGCCATCTCCTACACAGGATGTGCTGCACAGGTCTTTTTTTTCATGTTCTGTGCTACAGCAGAATATTCTCTTCTCACTGTCATGTCCTACGACCGCTACCTTGCCATCTGCAAACCCCTGCACTACGGGACCCTCCTGGGCAGCAGAGCTTGTGTCCACATGGCAGCAGCTGCCTGGGCCACTGGGTTTCTCAGTGCTCTGCTGCACACGGCCAATACATTTTCACTGCCACTGTGCAAGGGCAATGCCCTGGACCAGTTCTTCTGTGAAATCCCCCAGATCCTCAAGCTCTCCTGCTCACACTCCTACCTCAGGCAACTTGGGCTTATTGTGGTTGGTGTCTGTTTAGCATTTGGGTGTTTTGTGTTCATTGTGCTGTCCTATGTGCAGATCTTGAGGGCCGTGCTGAGGATCCCCTCTGAGCAGGGACGGCACAAAGCCTTTTCCACCTGCCTCCCTCACCTGGCCGTGGTCTCCCTGTTTCTCAGCACTGCCATGTTTGCCCACCTGAAGCCCCCCTCCATCTCCTCCCCATCCCTGGATTTGGTGGTGTCTGTTCTGTACTCGGTGGTGCCTCCAGCAGTGAACCCCCTCATCTACAGCATGAGGAACCAGGAGCTCAACGACGCCATGCGGAAACATATGACTCGATTTCTTCTGAAGCTATAAACTGTATCTATCTTCTTCTACGTAAGAGTTATAGTCTAACTCATTGCAGGTTCATCCTGTCTGCAGTACTTTTTTTCTCTAGTTCTGTTTTTGTGATAACGTTTTAAGTCCCTTTGAAATTCACTGCCTGCTCTTCTCACTGAGTGACTGTGACAATGAGGAATGGTGCTCTCTGTGTATAAGCAAAATAAAGGGCCCTTCAGGAAATATTTTTCTGGTGACATCCTAACTCCAAGGCCTTTTTGGAGCTGCAGGGACAGTTCCTGTGTGTCTGGATGGAGAGGAAAAGAGTCCAGTATGGCAGCACTGCCAGGGAGCACCAGCACTGTGTGCTCTGGCACCTTTGTCACCATCCTGCTATGTATCACTTGTGATCGCAAGCAGGGACAGGCGATGGGGATTGTGTGGCAGAGCTGGCCTCAGAACAGCCTTTCCAGAAAGAAAGGCTTAGGTCTTCATTCAAACTTTTCTTAGAACCTCCTGCAGTGTCCTCTCACAGCCAGGCCTCCTGCCAGAGACCTGCAGGACCAGCAGAGCAGGGGCTGGGCTGTGCCCCTGTGCACTGGACACCCAACGCAATCTGCCCCAATCATCATGGACTAATCCCTCACAATGTCCGTTTCCATCACTGGCCTCTCACCCCAGCTCAGAGCGGTTCTTTCTCCCTCCATGGAAAGACACTGAATGAGTTGGTAAGAAGAAGAATGTTTGTGTTCTACAGAGGAGATGTGTGCATGCACATCATGTACGTGAGATGAGATTAACAGAAGTGAGCACAAATGCTGTCAGATATACCAGGGGGTAGCATTTTGCACCTGAGACACAGCAACCCTGGCTGTACAGACAGACTGGGGGACGAGATCTCAGAATCCCAGAATGTCAGGGGTTGGAAGAGACCTGGAAAGTTGTCCAGTGCAATCCCCCCATGGAGCAGGAACACCCAGCTGAGGTTCCACAGGAAGGTGTCCAGGCAGGTTTGAATGTCTGCAGAGAAGGAGACTCCACAACCTCCCTGGGCAGCCTGGGCCAGGCTCTGCCACCCGCACTGGGAAGAAGTTTCTTTTCATCTTTCAGTTTAACCTCCTGTGTTCCAGTTTGCACCCATTACCCTTTGTCCTATCATTGGTTGTCACTGAGAAGAGCCTGGCTACATCCTCCTGACACTCACCCTTTATATATTTATAAACACTCATGAGGTCATCCCTCAGTGTCCTCTTCTCCAGCTCCAGAGCCCCAGCTCCCTCAGCCTTTCCTCACACGGGAGATGCTCCACTCCCTTCAGCATCGTGGTGGGTGCGCTGGACTCTCTCCAGCAGTTCCCTGCCCTTCTGGAACTGAGGAGCCACAACTGGACACAATATTCCAGCTGTGGTCTCGCCAGGGCAGAGCAGAGGGGCAGGAGAACCTCTCTGACCTACTGACCACCCCCTTCTAACCCACCCCAGGTACCATTGGCCTTCCTGGCCACAAGGGCCCAGTGCTGGCTCATGGTCACCCTGCCTTCCCCAGGACCCCAAAGCCCTTTCCCCTACACTACTCTCTAGCAGGCTGTTCCCCAACTCATACTGGAACCTGGGGTTGTTCCTGCCCAGATTCAAGACTCTACACTTGCCCTCGTTATATTTCATTAAATTTTCCCCCGCTCAACTCTCCAGCCTGTCCAGGTCTCTGGACGGCAGCACAGCTTCCAGTGTCAGCCACTCCTCCCAGCTTGGTGTCACCAGCAAACTTGCTGACAGTCACTCTATTCCCTCATCCAAATCATTGATGAGTATATTGAATAATACTGGCCCCAGCACTGCCCCCTGAGGCACTGTACTGGATCCAGGCCTCAACTGGACTCTGCCCATTGACGACGACTCTCTGGCTTCTTCCCTTCAGCCAGTTCACAGTCCACCTCACTACCCGCTCATTCAGACCGCACTCCCTCAGTTTAGCAGCAAGGTTGCTGTGGGAGACGGTGTCAAATGCCTTACTGAAGTCAAGGTAGACCGCATCCACTGCTTTGCCATCATCCATCCACCTCATTATGTCCTCATAAAAGACCATGAGGTTGGTCAAGCACGACTTCCCCTTGGTGAAGCCATGCTGACTGCCCCTAATGACCCTCTTATCCTTGATATGCTTTGAGATGGCACCAAAGGTAAGTTGTTCCATCACCTTCCCAGGGATGGAGGTGAGGCTGACCAGTCTATAGTTACCTGGGTTCTCCTTCTTGTCCTTTTTGAAGACCGGAGTGACATTTGCTTTCCTCCAGTCCTCAGGCACCTCTCCCGTTTCCCAAGACTTGGCAAAGATGATGGAGAGCAGTCCAGCAATAACCTCAGCCAGCTCCCTCAGCACCTGTTGGTGCATCCCATCTGGACCCATGGATTTATGGATGTCCAGATTGCCCAACTGTTCCCTAACCCAGCCCTCATCAACCCAGGCAAACTCCTCCATTGTCCTGCCTTCCTCTGGGGCCTCAGCGGTACAGGGCTCATCAGGACAGCCCCCGGCAGAGCAGACAGAGACAAAGAAGGCATTCAGTAACTCTACCTTCTCTGTATCTTCTGTCACCAGGGCACCCACCTCGTTCATCAGTGGGCCTACATTGCCTCTGCTGTTAGTTTTATCTGCCACCTATTGGAAAAAGCTCTTCCTGTTGTCCTTGACCCCTCTCTCCAGGTTTAATTCTAAGGAGGTCTTAGCTTTCCTAGTTGCCTCCCTACACTCTCTGACAACAGCCTGATATTCTCCCCAAGTGGCCAGCCCCTCCTTCCATGATCTATAAACTCTCCTCTTCCACTTGAGCATCCCCAGCATCTCCCTGTTCAACCACACAGGTCTCCTGGCTCCTTTCCTTGACTTCCTACGTGTTGGGATGTTCTGATCTTGTGCCCGGTAGAAACAGTTCCTGAACACTAACCAACTATCTTGGGCCTCTTTACCTTCAAGCAGCCTTGCCCATGGGATTTCCCCCTGCAATTGCCTGAAAAGGCCAAAGTTTGCCCTGCTGAAGTCCAGGGTTGCAATTCTGCTTGCTATCCTGCTCCTGCCACAGGAGATCCTGAGCTCCACCATCTCATGGTTGCTGCAACCAAGGCAGCTCTCAACCTTTACCGCTTCAACCAGTCCCTCCTTGTTAGTGAGGATGAGGTCCAGCAGCTCCTCTCCCAGTCGGCTCCTCCACCCTTTGCATCAGAAAGTTCTCGTCAAGGCACTGGAGGAACTTCCTAGACTGTGGCTGGCTGGCTGAGTAGTCCAACCAACAAACATCAGGGAAGTTAAAATCCCCCACCACAACCAGGGCCTGTGATTGCAAGGTTCCTCTCAACTGTCTTGTGGCTTGTATGCCCATCTATCACGATCCATTCAATGATGGACTTGTGATGGTTCTTTTACCTTGATCTCAGAGTGCAAAATTAAGGTGACCAAAATGCCAAGGGCTCATAGTTCAATCGAGCAGTGTAACTTTAATAATTTGCCCATAAAGCGGCACGCGATAGAGAGAGAGAGAAAGAAAAAGAAGTCCTGCCGGTCCTCCGTTGTGGTTCTGGATCCTCTGGTGGGAAGATCTTCAGTGGTGTCCATTCTGGAATTGCCTTTTATGCTTCTTCACCGCTCCTCGCTCCCATTGTTTGAGGCCAGTCTCCGCCTTGATTTCACAACCCAGGCTCGTACTGAGCAGGCTCAAAAGGTTCACGCTTTCTTTTCCCAACACTTATGTGTCCTGCATTCAGGGGTCCTTTTCTGGTCTGTTGGGTGACCTCAGGACCCTGGGCGAGCTCCTGGGCATGCCCCTTTTCATTGGCCATTGTTTGAGGGAGCAGGTGAGGGACATGTGTAACTGAGGCTGCAGGTGAGAACACATCTTCTGGACGGCAGCTCTTGTCCCTGGGTTGAAGAGACCCTCATAACAACAGCTTTCAGGAGGCAGGGGCTGGCTTGGCTGAAGCAGCAGGCAAAGTCCACACAGCAGCCATTGTGAGCAGGAGCCCCCCCATATCGGAGAAAACAGTTCAACACAATGCTTCTCCTTGTGCCTCTCTCCAAATCGTTGTCCAACTGTTCTTTCAGTCAGGGCCTCAGTTCTCTCAGTTCTTGGTGGCAATGGTCAGGCAAATACTGATCCATCTTCAGACCAACTCTCACAGTCGCCCAAGGCTGGGTGTCCATGCAAGAGCCAAGGTCTTTGTCCCCTTGGCTATGGCTGATGTTCCTGCCACTGAGGTTTAAGAGGAGACACATGGTTGTCATGGCCATGGCACCCATTGCCTCCTTGCACTCCCAGGGAGTGTCACACCATTGTCCTGCACTGGGCATCGCACTCCCCACACCCCAAGAAGAGCCCTGAGCCACACGTGAGGGACAGAATCTCCCTTCCTAGGGGCAGGGGCTCAAGGCTTGGCCATTGTCCTTCATCAAACAAACCAAGGGTTTTCTCAGCATCAGAGCTGCTGCACTTTGCCTTTGCCTGATGCAATCACAGCCTCCAATTATCTGCTCTAACGAGTCCCTGGGAAGCTTTGTCGGTAACAGCCCTCAGTAGGGCCCATTAATGCTTGAAGATACTTTGGAGTTTGCTTCTGACTTGGACTTCTTGAGCAGGTTCTTCAGTCTGTCCATGGTATCTCAGGTTCACGGACTCAGCACCACATACTCCATGGGGCTCATTAAAACACAGAAAGCCCTAACGAGTGATGTTTTTTTCCATGATTTCTTCAAATCCAAAAGACTTGTAGAACTAACTGGAGAGGTTTCAATGGGACACTTAGTGATGAAGATTTCAAAGAAGATTTCATAAAGGAGGGTTTTTTCTTTCAAGGGTATTTTCTGTCATTTTTCAGTGTGTACAAGAAGTGACAGCAGCATTCTACACTGGACATTGATCCAGAGGGTCTCCTGAAGACATCTAGACAGGCAGGAGAACAGTCCCTTGAGGCTGGACACTGTATGGACAACCTCGCTCCTCACCCCCCACCCTCAGTCTGCTGGTTCCCTCATTGGCCACCAGAGACTTGCGTCACTTCTCCTCACATCAGACTTCTCCACTGAGCTCTGCAGGAGATGCTGCAGCTCCTGTGCACCAGCTCCACCTGCTCTCCTGTGCAAACACTGCACAGTTTAATAAACAGTAAAACACTTTCCTCAGCTGTGTGTGTAAGCTGGATCTGATGAGGTCCGCCATCCACAAGGGACATCCACACAAGAACTGGTTTAGACAGAGAGATAGGAAAGGATAGAAATAAACACGATGAACGTGTTGACTGCCATGTTAATTAGAGCTCTGAAGAATGGGACAAGTTTGTAACTCCCTGAAGCTCAAAGCAGGAAACCAGACAGTTGAGAGGAACTGAATGACCAAAGAGCAAGTGGAGGAGAAACCTGAGAGCACTGGGAAGGGCAAACGTCCAGACAGTGCTGGAAAGTTGTCCTTTGACATGGACATTGAATCAGGAGAGGGGGGAACTCCTGAATGACGAGGGAGATGAAATAATAGAGTGTTGGTAATAGAAGTACAGGGGAAGACCAATATTTCTTCTCCTACCCTTAGTACACTTCCAGACAAACATCAGTCATCAGCTGTCTCACCATAAACAGCCAGTGCCATTTTAGGGGCCCCAGTGTACCTGAGGTGCTGGCCTGGGATCTCCATCTATCACACAGGACCTGGGGAGACCAGAGCACCTTGCAATACAGGTGGAGCCTGGGCAGGGGTTCCCAGGGCATCTACACTGGCATCAGGTGTTCGTGTCCCTGGAGGTGAAGACATTTGTGTCCTAAATCCATGCCCAGTTCTGGAAAACTCTTTCAAAGAAAAGTAAACCTCCTAGAAAGGCTTTTAAATAGATAGATAGATAGATAGATAGATAGATAGATAGATAGATAGATAAATAGATAGATAAGAATATGTTGACACCTTCCTTTGCTTTGGATCTTTGCCTTCAGTTCTTCTTATTTTAATTTTCATTGACATTAGCTGACATACAATGAGCTTACAAGCAAGAAGCCAAGATCATTTTGTGTCTTCCATAGCACCCCATGCTCTCTGAACCTTCCCTGCCCAGGACTCCTCACACTTTGCCCACAGCGAGTCACACTGAGGTGTTGGCTGGTTCGCTGGCTGAGATGTTGGTTTAGATGGTCACCTACAGCACAGGTGGATTCTGCCCCATCATCGTCTGCTCTGCTCCAGTTAGAAACAGAGCCCAACATCACAATGGGACCATAAGAGAAGTGAGGTTGAAGGGACCTCAGGAGTCTCCAGTCCAACCTGTCAGAAACTGGGTCACACCAAGGTGTTCAAGCCTTGATTCAATCAGAGCTTTAACAGGACTAGAGAAGTGATCATCCCTTTGTACTGGGCACTGGTGAGGCTGCACCTTGAATCCTGGGGTCAGTTTTAGGCCCCTCATGGCAAGGAAGACATTGAGGTGCTGGAGAGAGTTCAGAGGAGGGTGACAAGGCTGGTGAAGGGTCTGGAGCACCAGTGTTATGAGGAGCGGTTGAGGGAGCTGGGGCTGTTCAGCCTTGAGAAAAGGAGGCTGAGGGGAGACCTTGTCACTGTGAACAATAACGTGAAAGGAGGTTTTATCATGGTGGGTGTTGGTCTCTTCTCCCAAATAACAAGTGATAGGACAAGAGGAAATGGCCTCAAGTTGCACACAGGGAGATCGGATATTAATTAAAAATTCTTCAGGGAAAGGGTTTAGAAGCAACAGAACAGACTGCCTAGTGAGGTTGTGGAGTCCCCATCACTGAAGGTGTTTAAAAGACAGATAGATGGGGCTCTTAGGGACATGGTTTTGTGCCAGATTTAGGTTATGGTTGAACTCGATGATCTTGAGGGTCTCTTCCAACCACAATTATTCTATGATTCCATGATAAACCATTTTTGATATTTTCTTTCTCAGAGGACCATGCAACCTCCCTGAGAGCCAGGACTTTTCTGAGGTGTTGGAGAGATGTCTCACGGTCACACCAGCCAGTTCCACCAGCACCTGTCTGTCCCTTCCCAGACCAAACCTTTTCTCCATAACCCAACCTTCCAGGCAAATTTCTGGGACACAGCAAATGCTGTCCAGCTCCTCTGGGCCTGTTCAGAAGAGAGCAGCAGGCCAACATGTTGATGGGCTCCCTGTGCATTTCAAAGCTTTCCTGACCATTTTTCTCAGTGCTCCACTTACACCCAAACTTTCTGGTCCTTGAACTGTACATGAGGGGATTGAGTAGGGATGCGGGGATGGTGCAGAAAAAAGGGTTTGTCAAACTGTCTTGGGAGGACTGTTCTGGACATCCCACAGTCAAGGATGAGGTTGCTGGAGAAATCAGTGGCATTGGTTTGAGGTCCAGGTGGAGAAGGCCTTGTGCCTGTCTACACAGGAGGAGAGCAGTGATGCATTCATGGGATGCCCATGTGAACAGGAAGGGAATAAACGGCTCCAGGGGACAAAAGGCCTTCGAGTCAGTTCTTTACCCATCGCAGATGCACCATCCAGGCCATGAGCTGCAGCTTCTCCCGGAGATGCTGTGGGATACGGTGTCAAAGGCTTTACTGCAGTCTAAGGACACAACACCCACAGCCTGTGTGGCGGATTCACTCCCCACCACAGACTTTCCCTCATCTGCTCAGCCGGTCACCTTGTCATAGAAGGAGATCAGGCTGGTCAAGCAGGACCTGCCTTTCACAAAGCCATGCTGATTGGGCCCGATTGCTCGTCTGGTATGTGTGACCTCACAGTCCTTTCCCAGCCATGTTCCTGCTGTTGGCCTATCCCCTGCAGAGGCAGAAGTGACCTCACAGTGCCCTCCACAGCCATTGGCTTCCAACTGGACTATGAGTTCCTGAGACACAAGTGACCACATGGCATCGTACCCAGCCATCACCCTCCTTGTGCTCCAGTGTGTGAGCAGATCAAACTGAGCTGCTTTCATCAAATGTATCCAATAGATTTCCTATCAAGGGTTTGAGTGGAGAAACGTTCCTCAGAGGAGCTGCTGTATTTACTCTGGGCATTATATATCTCTCTTGATATAGCTCTCCATGGAAAAGATTCATGGAATCCTACAATACCGCAGGTTGGAAGAGACTCCTGACCATCATCTCTGTCCCACTGACCTTTATGGCACCCCAAGGTTCATTTGTGCTCCTTTGGGTTCATCTCACCATATGCACACATTGGACATGCACATGATGTGTATGGTTACAACTCATCTGTACACTGAAAACATGGACATTTGACCTCGTATTTCAAAAAACTGTAGAATGTCCAGAGCTGGAAAGACCCACGAGGATCATCGAATCCAACTCCTGTCCCTGCACAGGACACCCCACAGGTCACACCGTGTGTCTGAGGACGTTGTCCAGTCTCTTCTTGAACACTGTCAGGTTGGGGCTGTGACACCTCCCTGGGAGCCAGTTCAGTGTCCAGCACCTCTGGGTGAAGAACCTTTTCCTCATGTCCAACCTGAACCTCCCCTGGCACATCTTCTGCCATTCCCTTGGGTTCTGTCATTGGTCACCAGAGAGAAGAGATCTGTACCTTCCCTTCCTTCTCCCCTCGTGAGGAAGCTGTAACCACCACGAGGTCTCCTTTTAGTCTTTTCTTCAGCTCTGATGCTCAGAAACCCCTTGGTTTGCTTTCTGAAGCAGAAACGAGAAGCCATGACCTCCAGGCAATGGGAACGGGGATCCCGTCCCTCACACACGGCTCAGGGCTCTTCCTGGACCATGGGATGTGGGTGTGCAAGGCCAAGGGAAGGACAACACTGGTACAACAACTTCCAGCATCCCCATGGGGCTGCAAGGAGGCAACGAGGCCCCAATGCCATGAGGACAACATGGCTTCTCCTGGGCCTCAGTGGCAGAGACAACTGCCATGGCCAAGGGGACAGAGACCTGGGTTCTGTGGGTCCCTTCCAGCCTTGCCAGCACCCTTTGCCATCTCCACCACAGGCTGTTCTACATGGTCCTACCCCTGCCCCTCTTTCCCTGCAGGCTGCAGACACCCATCTCGCTTCCCCACCTGCTCTCACCCCAGCATTTCTGCACCTGCACTGCTGTGTCTGCACCCTCACTGGCTGCTCTTTGGAACACAAAGCATGGGCTGATCCAGCTCCCTCTGGGTGACCTCTTGCACCACAGCACTGCCCTTCCAGTCACATTTCTTACTCCTGGTATCCAGTCCTCACCTTCCAAATTCCCCTTTGTGACATTTTTTTTCTCTTTCCTGCTTATTTCCACTACTAAGGAAAACTCGAACCTCTCAGAAACCGCCCTTCATGCAGGGAACCCAACCCATTAGCCTTCTTGTGGTCTTGCACTTGACCAGAGAGAAGTAACTGCTCCATGATCTCCTCAATCCCATGAGTGCTGCTGGCCTTTCAGCTTCTCTGACAGACACGACCATGTCCCTGCTGCTGTCCTGTCATGTTCTCAGGTGGGATGGACATGACAACCCGTCTCCAAGGTCTCTTCCTGGGTAGGGCAAGTGGGTACTTAGGCAGAGGTTCTTTCCCAACCATGTCCCTGCTGCTGGGCTGTCACCTCCAGAGACAAAACTGACCTCACTGTCCCTTCACAGCCACACGATTGTGGCTGGATTATGAGTGTCTGAGACCTCATAATACCACACCCATCCATCCCCTCCTGAGGACCCAGGACCTGACCAAGATTGAATCGTGCTCTACATCATCCTACACCTGCTCCTCTTTCCCTGCAGGCTGCAGACATCCATCTCACTCCCTCACCTTTTTCAAATTTGTCAAATATTTTTCCTACGAGCAATGTGAATGAAAAGCCTCCGTCATCCTCAAAGGCACTGAAAATGCACAGTGTTACATCCTGGAAGGGGAGAATAAAGATGTTCAACAGTGTTCCCCAAGTGCTGGTCACTGAGAGATGACACCAGTAACTGGCTGCACGGAGGACTTTGCACCACTGATGATATTTGGGCTTGACGGTTCAGCCAACTTCCCATCCAGCATCCACTTCTTGAGCCCCATCAGCACCACTCTGGCCAAAAGGAGACCATGGCTGAGGCCTTGCAAATGCCCTGTACACAACATGCCTTTCTTTCCCCTGTCCATTTGGGTTCAGCAGTCCCTTCCTTGTCCTTCACATTCCTGGGAATGGCTGCAGGAGGACGTGTCCCATCCCCTTCCCAGGGTGGAAGTAGGGTGGCCAGGTTGTTACTCTCCCCATTCCTATTCCTGCTCTTCTTGAAGATGGGTTTGAGATCTGCATTTCCTTAGGACTCCAGAACCATTCTAGTTTCTGTGGCACTTATGAGAGCACAATGTGGAATCACAGGCAATGGTGATGTAGCAGACTGGAGCACTTGCAATGAACCTGTCCAGTGCAGTTGAGATGTATCTCACTGATCCAGTGGGGTCTGTTCCTGGAGTCACACACAGAAATGTCAGAGTTCTGTCTGGCATCCATATCTGAATTGGTCTCAGGACTCCTTATGCACCCAGGGATGCTCACAGACAGAGTCTGTCCCTTTTACACACAGAGGCAGGAGTCACAGTGTCCTTCTGGCTTCCTGTTTCCACTCCCAAAGGATGGGAGACACCTCAGCCCTGTGCTGTGTCACCTGCTCTGCACTCATCTGAGATGTCCCACGTCATGGGGAATGGACACGGGGACCTCAGTCAAAGGAAGCACAACCCAGTGCTGCATTCAGGTGATTTCCCATAGGTTGTTCCTCCCAATATGAAGTGAGCTCAAGACCTCGTGTGTTCCACAGACCTTCACAGAATGGAAAGGAGTAGTTGATGGTGTTTGTGCTCACTCGGGTTCATGTCACCTCACGTACATGATGTGCATACTCACATGTCATCTGTCCAAAGCAAACATGGACTGCTGAAACACTCATTGAGTGTCCATCCATGGAGGGAAGAAAAGCCTCTTTCGGTGAGAGCGCAGGGCTGGAAATGGTGGCTGTGAGGGCCCAGTCCATGATGATGCCCTGTGGCTCCTTCTGAGGGGTGTCCAGTGCACAGGGGCACAGCCCAGCCCCTGCTCTGCTGGTCCTGCAGGTCTCTGGCAGGAGGCCTGGCTGTGAGAGGACACTGCTGTGTGCCAGCCCTGCACACACACACTGTTCAGCTGTACACTGGGGTTTGCATCCATGGCCACTTTCATATGCATATTCTTTAGAGAATCTTTGGAAGAAGACCTAAACCATCATGCTGTACCCATAGGAGATCACCTTTCTATCTGGAAAGGCTGTTCTGAGGCCAGCTCTGTCACAGCAGTGCCCATTGCCTGTCCCTGCCTGCACTCACAGCACTGACACACAGCAGGACGGGGACCAAGCTGCCAGAGCACTCAGGCCTTGCACCAACACAAGGGATGAGAAGGAGAGTGTGGGAGTGGAACCAGAACAGCTCTGTAAGAACAAGCGCTGGTGCTCCCTGGCTCTGCTGCCAGGCTGGACTCATTTCCCCTCCTCCCATGCACAGGAACTGTCCCTGCGGCTCCAAACAGGTCTTGGAGAAAGGATCCCATGAAAAAGAGTCACTACAGGGCTCTTTAATTTGTTTAAATACACAAAGGGAACAGTCAGTGGTTATAAAAGAACAGCAGACAGAGAATTTGAAAGGGGATGACGTTATCACAATAGAAACACCACCAACAACAAAAAATAGAGATGATAGGCCAGGCCTGAAATTAGTTACATTAAAACTGCTATGCAGAAGGAGATGGGCAGTTTGCTGCTTCAGGAATTAATCCAGTCATCAGTTTCCACAGGGCATCCTTGATCTCCTGGTTCCTCATGCTGTAGATGAGGGGGTTCACTGCTGGAGGCACCACCGAGTACAGAACAGACACCACCAGATCCAGGGATGGGGAGGAGAATGAGGGGGGCTTCAGGTAGGCAAACATGGCAGTGCTGACAAACAGGGAGACCACGGCCAGGTGAGGGAGGCAGGTGGAAAAGGCTTTGTGCCGTCCCTGCTCAGAGGGGATCCTCAGCACGGCCCTGAAGATCTGCACATAGGACACCACAATGAACACAAAACACCCAAATGCTACTAAAAGACTAACCACAAGAAGCCCAAGTTCCCTGACGTAGAAGTGTGAGCAGGAGAGCTTGAGGATCTAGGGGATCTCACAGAAGAACTGGCCCAGGGCATTGCCCTTGCACAGTGGCAGTGAAAATGTATTGGCTGTGTCCAGCAGAGCATTGAGAAATCCAGTGGCCCAGGCAGCTGCTGCCATGTTGGACACAAGCTCTGCTGCCCAGGAGGGTCCCGTAGTGCAGGGGTTTGCAGATGGCAACGTAGCGGTCATAGGACATGATGGTGAGCATGGAATACTCTGCTGTGATCAAGATGGCAAATGAAAAGAGCTGTGCAGCACATCCTGAGTATGAGATGGCCCTGGTGTCCCAGAGGGAGTTTGCCATGGACTTGGGGACAATGGTGGAGATGGATCCCAGTGTCGAGGAGGGCGAGGTTGAGGAGGAAGAAGTACATGGGGCTGTGGAGGTGCTGGTCCCAGGCTATGGTGGTGATGATGAGGCCGTTGCCCAGGAGGGCAGCCAGGTAGATGCCCCGGAAGAGCCAGAAGTGCAAGAGCTGCAGCTCCTGTGTGTCTGTGAACACCAGGAGGAGGAACTGGGTGATGGAGCTGCTGTTGGACATCTGCTGCCTGTGGGTATGAGGACCTGTGCAAGGAGGAAAAGACAGTGACAAGTTAGGGGAGACTTCTCTGAAGAAAATGAACAGGCTGTTTCTCATGGAAAAACCCCTCCCTGATGGAGGGATGTTTCTGCTCATTCTCTCTTTTTACCAAGTGAGAAAAACAGTTCATCACAGTTTAAAATGCAGCTTGGACATCTCGTTTCCATGAACACAGCTCTGGGGCAAAACCGCCTGAGTTGGTGTCAGAACAAAAACTCCCACCCCAACTCCAGAGAGCAAGAGCTCCAGGGACAGGTGTAGAAACAGGGAAGAACACTGTAGTGCTACCAGAAAATAAAGCAAGGACAGAAAGGCAGACGGGCATGCTGTGGAACCTTCTCCTTACCCGGCTGTGCTGCTGCCACTCACTTAATGACACTGTAGAGCAAGTACTTTTAGCACCTTTTTTGTGTACCACGTTCCAGGAACCCTTCACCTGGAGGTGCAGCTGCTGAGGTGGAGACTCATGACCTGGACCCCATGGCTTTGGGGCAGAGGCTCTGCTGGGGAGAAGACAAGGGGGTTGCACTGGGAAATGTGTCTGCAGTCGAGAGGATGTGAATGAGGTTCCTAAATGCCATCTCCAGCATTTCTGGTAGCAGTTAACTCTTCCTGCCCATACCTGTGCTGCCTGCAGCTGTGTCTATGTCCCTGGGTCTGCTCCCTGTCAGTGTCACAGACCCCGTCCCACCCGCTGTGTGCTCAACTCTGTCCTGCTCACACCTCCTGGCACTGCCCAGGGGCAGCTCTGTGTGTGCAGGGGCTCAGGAGCAGCTCAGACAACTCCTAATGAGAACTGGGGTCTCAGTGTCTTCTCCAAAGAGAGAAATAAATCCCCATCTCCCACTGCACACCCAGACAACCAAGAGTGGAAAACTGAAAGCACAGACTCCTTCCCTTGCAGCTGTTGCTGTCTTGATGTTGTGGTTCAGAAGGACTCTCTGTAGTGTCTGTGGGGTGATCTGGAGGTCTGAGCAGCCCTGACCCACACAGCACCCTCTCCACAGCAGAAGCACCTTTCCTGCCCTTATGGGCGAACGCTCATTTCCCCAGCAGCTTCTGCCATGGGATCTCCCCGGGCAGGCTGAGCGCTGACCCTGGCAGGCGGCAGAGTCCCTGTCCCAGCACAGCCCTGGGGTGCAGGGACCCTGCTCTGCAGGACAGCCCTGGGCACCCCTGGGTGCTCACCCAGCTTCACAGCTGTTCAACATTGCCTGACAAGAGCCCCCTCCTTACAGATCCCACCAGCTGTGCCTGTGCCAGTTTAAGGAGATGCCTCCAGGAGCTACAGTTGCATTGCCCTGCACCCAGAGACTTACCATGGCAAGGGCTGCAAAGGTTTCTCCTCCAGTGAGCTCTCAGTCATCCTCCCAGTCCTGACGACCATTAATCTCTCTCTGCCTTGCTCGTCTCCCTGAGATCCCCAGGCAGATCCCTCAGCCCTGCTGCGCTGTGCAGAGGAGCTGCTCCTGGGCAGAGCTGTCTCTCTGCAGCGCTGCCGCTTGCCAGGAGCTCCCTCTGTCCCAGGAGCCCAGCCCAGCTCAGCAGCACAGGAGCAGCCCAAGGAGCTTTAATGACCCCTCTGGTGGCTTTGGTGCTGAGTTGATGGACCTCAGACACAAAAAAGAATTTTAAGAAACCTTTCAAGAAGTCAAAGTCTGATGCAAACTCCAAAGTTTCTTGTAACGTTAATGAGTCCCACTGAGGGACACAACTGAGAAATCATTCTGAAGGTCAGTTAGAGAAGAAAACTGGAAGCAGTGATGACAGATCAGGAAAAGTAAAGGCATCTCTTGTGCTTAGTAAACCTGGTTGTGTTTCATTAACCGAAGGGCCAAGCCCTAACCCCCGCCCTGGGAAGTCAGATCCTGTCTCTCCCACGTTGCCCAGGGCCCTTCCTGGACAGTGTGATGTGGGGCTGTGCAAGGCCAAGGGCAGGACTACGGTCCCACAGCTCCCAGGTTCCTGGCTGGGGACAAGGAGGCCATGAGGCCCCTGTGCTGGAAGGACAAGGTGTCTCCTCACAGGCCTCAGAGGTGGAGACAACAACCATAGCCAAGGGGAGAAGGAGCTCATGTCTGTTGGGGGCTTTCAGCCTCTTTACATCCCTTGGTCATCTCCACGAAAGCCCGTCCTGTGCTGTGGCATCCCCTGCACCTCTTTCCCTGCAGGCTGCAGACATCCCCCCTGCTGCCCCACCTTGCTCTTGGCTGAGCATCTTCCTTCCTTTGCTGAGATCTCTCCATCCTCCCCAGCTGTTCCTTGAAGCACAAAGCCTTGGGCTGATGCAAACTCCCTCTGCTGACCTGCTCCACCACAGCACTGCCCTTCCAGTCACATTCCTTTCTGCTCATGTCCAGCCTGGACCTCCCCAGCTGCACTTTGTGCCATTATTTCTTTCCCATGCTCTTTCCCACTATGCAGAAAACCTCCACCATCTTTGAAACCACCCTTCAAGCACTCTCAGGCTACTCCTGCACTGCTGCAGCCTCCACAGCACCACTCGGACAAAGCAGCCCAGGTCCCTCAGCATCCCACACCATGCGCACAAGGTGCTGAACCTGCCTTGGCAGAGCCCTGCACTCTCCAGTTTCCCCCCTGCTTCTCCAAACTGGGAAGCCACACACTGGCACACCCCCGTGTGTGTGGGGTCACACCAGTGCTGAACCGAATGGGATGAGAACTCCAGGTGTCTGGGTCCCCACGCTCCTCCTCATGCAGCCCCGTGTGCAGCTGCCTTGTTCATGGTGAGCGTGCACCACGGGCTGGTGTGGGGACCTTGGAGTGCCCAGGCCCTTCTCCTCAGGGTCACTGCTCAGCTTGTCAGGTCCTGCTCTGTCCTGATGGATGGGGTTATTGTCCCACTCTGATACAGCACTGGTCACTTCATCTTCTCAATATTGAGTTATCTGATGGGTACATACCAGATGCGTGGAGCTCTGCCTGGGGACAGACAATGTCAGCTGAAGGTTGAGGAGTCAGCATGAGAGGGCAGAACAACATGGGCAGTGTTGTGGTGACTGGACATCACCTGGAGGATCTCTGATGAGGAAGAGGAATGAGATGAGGCCTCCTTCAGACAAATGAAAGAAGCCTCATGTTTCCAGGGCCCTGTCCTCATGACAGACCTTAGACATCCCAGTATCTGCAAGGTACCAACCATCCAGGAGGGGTTGGAGCTCATTGACAACATCTTCCTGACACGGGTGACTGAGGAGTCAGTGGGGTGAGGTGCCCTGTGGGACTTCACACTTACAAACCACAAAGAGTTGGTCAGGGATGGAACAGTCAGGGATGGGAAAGTGGAGCTGAGGCTCCTGGGAGATGATCACAAGGCCAAGAGCAGGATTTCAGGAGAGCAAGCTTTGGCCTGCTGAGGGACCTGCTTGGGTTCTATGGGATATGACCTTGGTGTCTGCAGTGCTTTTCTCTCACATTTCCTCCCTCCTCTCTCCCACCTGCTGTTGTGCAGCGTTTTTCACCCTTTCTCAAATACAATATCCCAGAGGTGCTGCCAACATCACTGAGTGGCTCAGATTTGGCAAGGAGTGGGTCCATCTTGGAGCAGCTGAAATCGGCTCTGTCTGACGTTGGTCAAACTCCTGTTGTCTTCTCAGAGAGGTGACAACATTAGCACAGCCACACTCACCCCGTTCCAAGACTTTGCCATGTAAATCCGGTACAGCGTGACAGTGTGTTGGGTGTTACAAACTACTTGATCACGGAGAAGCAGTGGAAAAAATCTTCTGTCAGCAACCTGAAGAAGTCTCCAATCAATGAGCAGGTTCCTATGGGGAACTGCAATTGTTCTGACATTCACTGGCCATGCAAAGCTACAGGTGCCAACATTTCAAAGGATCTTGGGCCAACTTCTTACCTTGTCTGCTTGGTGGGCAACAAGGGTGTGCTCACCTGGATCTGGAACTGGGAAACAAGGGAGAGCTGGTGAGGGATGTGAACATCAGTGTTCACCTTGGCTGTTGTGACCAGGACAGTGTGGGGTCCCAGGCACCAGAGGGGAGGGAGGAAGGCCAGCAGCAGAACACAGGCTGGTGGGCTCCAGAGGAGAAGACTTTGACATACTAGGGGGCTGATACAGGTGCTTCCATGGGAAGCATCTCAGAAGAATGAAGGAGCTCAGGAAATCTGACAAGCCTTAAAGAACAGCCTGCTCCAAGGACAAGAACTTTCGATGAAAATTACCAAGAGTAGAAGCATTTATCTCGTGAGGTTGCCTGTCTGAACTGATGGAGCTCCAGGGCACAAAGGCAACACACAGGAGGTGGAAGCAGGGGGAGCTGCAAAGGAAGAATTTAGAAAGCTTGTTCATGGATGTGGGGATGATGCCAAAGCTCCCCATGACTTGATACCTCAGGGGGAGGGTGATGACAGTAAGATGAACTGTCTTGGCTTCATTTACAGTAAAAGAATAGTCAGGGTGAATGTGGGCCTGCTGCTGAACTTTGTAAGAGGAGAATCAGACAGAACTGAGGTTCTTCATGGCTTCTTTGCCTCCATCTTCACCAGCAAGGTCTCCTGGGACTTTGTTCCTGAAGGCAGGAGTCTGGAGAACACCCAGCAGTGGATGGGACTTAGGTCAGGGGTGACCTGAGCAAACTCAGACAGCATTACAGAACAGGAGATGGGTCACTTGAACAGCTCCCCGAACACAAGTATCCCTGTGCTGTGGCACCTGAGATTCCCAGGAACACCCACCTCTAGGTCCAGAGTTGTGTGATTCCTCTTGAGGTGTCCTGGCCCGTCTCCTCGCTCAGGTGGTGATTTAGGCACCCACTTCTCTGACATATTCAGTCTTTATCAGGAGATTCTCTAGATCAATATTTTTTGGAGACTGTTGATATCAGCTGTTCTGGAAATGAGGTTTTTGGGAGGGGGACAGAAATATAAGATATTTGCATTTATTACTATTTATTATGGAAATGCTCACTGTTTGGCTACAGTTCAGAAATCTCTGAAATCATCCAAACCAAACTTTAAGACTTTTGGAGAGTGCTGCACAGAGCCTTGGCTTGTAAGGGCGTTTTGGATGTTAATGAGCCCTCTGCTGCCATGATCCTGAACTGCAGCTACTGAAAGAATGAACAAACCTCTAATGAAGTAAAAGATGGAACCCAGCCCCATGTTCTGAGGGTGTTTGGAGCCCAGGGAGGGCCATCACTGACACAAGCAGTCCCTGTCCCTGGAGGCTGGACAAGGAGAAGCCTGGAGACAATGGTCAGAGGTGGTAAAGTTGATGTGGAGGTTGTTCTGGTGCCATGTCAGCCCTTCATGTTTGTTCATCATCAGAATGGCCAAGTCCTCACCCCAGGACCAGACAAAGGAGACCCTTTCACTCTTACATTTCTCAGGCTCTGCCTGTGGTCACTGGGAGGGTATTTGTGTTTTGGGGGTGGGTTTGGTGCCAAGTGCTCTTGCTTTAACCACAAGGCTCTGGTTTTCTGAAGACCTGGCAATGCCTATGACGTCCCCCAAACCTTCTTTCACAAACCTGGCAATGGTCACCAATCACCTGAGCTGTCCAAGTCCCAAACTTGCTCGAATCCTCAATTTGGATCCATGCCCTAGCACTGAAATGCACACGTTCCTTCTGTTGCTGCCCTAAAATAAAAAGAAAAATCAGTCTATTCCACATTAGCATGGCCAGCCCATGGTCTTTCGGTCTTCTTCTTTAACACACTTACTGCTACACATAGACCACTCTCTTCCTGCACTCCCATGTGTCTCACAAACCTTTCACTCTTGTCCTCCAGTAATGGGCCAACACTCCAAGATGTTGGTGCTTCCTCCAGGCTCATGGATGATTTCTGAGGTCCATCCAAGTGTGGGCACTGTAAGAGAGGAGGAGAGCAGGGCCAGCTCATGGGCCATGACTAAGCACAAACACCCCAGCAGCAGTCATTCCCCATCTCCCAGGCACAGCCATGCCTACAGCATGCAAATGTCACTGTTATATATGACTAGTCCAAGAGAAGCATGCCTTCCTTCCTTCCATAACCCCCCCAAAATCTTCCTCCTATTCCACCTCCACTCGCAGACATCAGCCACATTTCACTTGTGGCTCAGACATGGTTGTAAGGATTTGCTGAAGTCATCAGCCATCACCCTTTTCTACCCCACATCCCCTGACGCTCTCCCACACCACACATGGCCGGTCACTGCTGCTCAGGGCCTCACGCTCTTCAGAAGAAGCCTCGAGATTCTTGCCTGGTGCTTGTTATAATCTTCCTCATTACCTCCAGATCTCATGATGAGATTTCTTGTTCATGACAGGACCTTTGTAACCAACTCTTATGAAGTTGTTGTCTTTCTGTGATCATCTGTGCAGAAGGAGTGATCACAGAAAAGCACCAAATATGTCAAATCTGATACCAAGTGAAATGCAATAAAACCTTGTTGAGTCACCCCCATAGCTGTGTCTTTCCAGCAAGGAGTTTCTCCTGAGAAAGGGATCCAACCCCTGCCACTCTCTGCAGAGGCATATGAGCAGTGTCCATGCACCTGGGGACACAAAGGGTGACTTTTGCAAGACCACCCTTTATCTGAACCACTTAGATATGTACCTATGGATGGGGTATCAAGCCTTATAGTGCAGTAGAGATTGGAGCTCTGAGCTCCCTTCATCTACCCTATGTGACACGCGTAAAAAGGAACTACCCCAGTGAAAAAGTTGGTTTTGATTCTCTTCAAAACCTGAAGCACCACACAGGTCAGGAAACAAGCCAGGATACCCAACCAGGACTCACATGCTCTGCATTTAAAGTTCAAATGTTCCTGGGAATGTCAGCAGGCAAGTTGTTCTGATATCTGGGTTCAAGGAGCTGGTCAAGAGCCTCATCTCCATTTCTGTAACAGTGGCTTTGCTGCCTGGCTGATGTGCAGACTCCTTACATGGATACTGACACCTCTGAGTAACAACCTGCTCTGAAAGGATGAACAAGGTGGGAAGTTCTTTCTTGAAGGGTATTAGGACAGCATAAATGAAGACCCTGGGTTGGGGCAAATGAAAAGGGATGCAAAAGATGTGGTCAGGACTGTTTGGGGGCAAGTGTGAAGCAGCCCGGCACCTCATATGAATTATTTTTGTAGTCAAAGAGAACCTGAAAGACTTGTCTAATTTTAGAACATGATGGGGAAGGAAGGACAGTGTCATTCAAGATCAAAAGGACCTCAGGAGGTGTCTTGACCAACCTCCTGCTCAAAGCAGGGTCAGACCAGATTACTCAGGGCTTGATCCAAACACATCTTGGTCACTTTCTGGGACAGAGTGAGTGCGCACTCCTGGGAAACAGCTTCCAGTGCTTGACTGTCCTCGTGATTGGAAAGTTTCTCCCTTTCTATAGCACCTTTCCAAGCCCAAACATCCAGATTGTTTTAACCCATCTACTTGTCACTGATATATATATATTTTACTATATATTTGCCAACACATAAATGTATTTTTTACCTCATGATCACGTAGAAAGACAGATAACACAGATCTGTTGAGGTCACTGTCAACATGGCCATCTAAACAGAGAACAGTTCAATTCACCTTTTTATCCTTCTTTCCTCCATCAGGCAAGAGTGGCCAACAGCTTCCAGCAGGACTCACTGTGTGCCAAGGGTAAAAAGTGGCACTGACAGTCCATGGCAGTGGATTGTTTGGTGCCTTCGACTCTGTGTAAGACACAAGGATTATCGTTCTTAATGCTGAAGGCTTTGGTAGGAGAGAAATCTAGAGAACATTTTAAAAAAATGGAGAGAAAAACAGACCAAATGAAAGATGTAGAGTGAAGGAAATATCTTCTTGCAGCTTTAAGTATCAAAAGCTGTTGGTGTTGTAATTCTCCTTTCTTTGTTTTGAATACTTTAAATACCAGTGTTTTCCAAAGAGATAAAAAAGAGACTTTTCAGAATGTGCATTAAGAGCAAGAGGAGAACTTCTGATCCTCCACAACATTTGCCTTCTCAGCACTCTCTCTGTTATCTGTGCATCTGATCTCCCTCATCCTCCAGGTATATCCTCCTGCCCTAACTAAACTGACCATGTCTGAAGTCCCATTTCCAGCAGCTGATCTGCACACAAGCACTTGCGATTGCTCTCTGGGTTTCCCTTCCTCTCACTGTTTGATCACTCAGGCACTTGTCAACAGTCCAGTTGCTGCTTTCAGCTTCAAGGAGTTAAAAGCTTCCTTGTCTTTCAGTAGTCTGTCTAATTCTGCCTTTAGCCAACTCTTTTATTGTGCTTATTTTATAATTATCTTCCTGTCTACAACATTTCTTGCATGGTTCTGCCTTGGAGAAGGTGAACCTCAGTGGTGGCAGTTTGTCCTTGGTGTACAGTTGAGGAGTGTGTTTTCTGTTAATCATGACTCTCATCAGTGTTATTTTGTTTGTTCAAAGGTAAAGCGAAGTCCCTCTTTGCTGTGTGCAACCAGATCTCCAAGAAGAGCAGGTGGGAGCTGGTGCAAAGGAGCTGGCACATCCAGCTGCAGACTGCAGTGGAGAAGTCTGGTGTAAGGAAAAGGGATGCAAGGCCCAGGGGGCCAACGAGAGAAACGAGGGGGTTGGGGAGGTGAGGAGCAAGGTTGTGCACACGGTGTGAGAGCTCAAGGGACAGCTTCTCCAGCCAGTCCAGACCTGCTTAGGAGAGACCCTGGATCAACATCAGATAATGCTGCAGTCACCTCTTCTCCAAACTGAACAGTAATGAAATTCACCCTTTACAATAGAAAGACATTTTTGTCAGAAACTTTTTGAAATCTTTCTCCATAATTACACCAAGAAAATTCTCTAATTAACTAGACAAGATTGGAAGACAATTATAAGAAGATACATGGTTTGTTAGAGCTTTCTTCTCTGTAATGAGCCCCATGGTGCATTTGGTGCTCAGTCCTTGAACATTACTCAGGTGCTGAGAGGAGATTGCACAAACCTTTCCAGAAGTCAAAGCCAGAAGAAAAAATACTAAGTACCTTGAAGTATTAATGAGTTCCACTGAGGGCAAGTACCAGCAAAGCCTCCCCAGGGACTCGTTAGAGCAGAGAATTGGAGGCCATGGTGGCAGATAAACAAAGGGAAATGTGCAGGCAGCTGAGGTGCTGAGAAAACCCTGGTTTTGTTGGATGAAGCAGAGAGGCCAAGGCCTGACCCCCAGCCCCTGGGAAGGCAGATCCTGTCCCTCACACATTGCTCAGGGCTCTTCCTGGGCCAGGGGGATGTGGGCTGTGTAATGCTGAGTGAAGGACAATGGTGTGACAGATCCCAGCCCTACTGGGGGTGTGCAAGGAGGCCATGAGGTGCCCCAGTGCCGCAGGACAACATGTCTCCTCACAGGCCTTGGTGGCAGAGGCCATGGCCATAGCCAAGGGGACAAAGACTTGGGTTCTCTTGGTGACATCTAGCCTTGCCAGTGCCCTTTGCCATCTCCACCACAGGTTGTCCTACACTGTCCCACAGCTGCTTCTGTTTCCCTGCAGGCTGTAGACACCCATCTCGCTTCCTCCTCTTGCTCTCACCCTGATATTTCCATACGTTGACTGATGTGTCTCCACTCTCATCCTCTGTTCCTTGAAACACAAGGACATGGACTGATCTCATGCTCCTTCTCGATGATTTCTCGTACCACAGCACTGCCCTTTGGGTGACATTTCTTCCTCCTCGTGTCCAGTCTCCACGTTCCAAGCTGCTCCGTGTGTCAGTGTTTCTCTGCTGTAGAAAGGAGGACCCCGAAAACTACTGACCTGTCAGCCTCTTACCTGTGCCTGGGAAGATCATGGAGCAGATCGTCCTAGAAGCTGTGCTAAGGAACAAAGAATGGTGACTCAACCACATCCCTGGGCAGCCTGTTCCACTGCTTCACAATCCTTTCCATGAAGAAATGTTTCCTAATATCAATTCTGAACCTTCTCTGGCAGAAGCTGAAGCCATTTCCTCTCATCCTGTCACTTGCTACACAGGAGAAAAAAAACACCCTCCATGCTACAACCTCTTTTCAGATAGTTGTAGAGATCAGAAATGCCTCCCCTCAGTCTCCTTTTCTCCAGGCTATAACAACCCAGGGTACCAGAGCTGCTCCTCAGCAGACTTGTGCTCCAGACCCTGAACAGCCTTGTCCCTCTCCCCTGCACTCACTCCAGCACCTCAAGGTCTTTCCTACAGTGATGGGCCAAAGCTGAACCAAGGATTCGAGTTGTGGCCGCACCATCGTCGAGTACAGGGGGATGATCGCTGCCGTGGTTCTGGTTACTACACTATTCTTGATGTAAGCCAGGAGGCCATTGGCCTTTTTGGTCACCTGGGCACACGCTGGCTCATGTTCAGTCATTTTCGATCAACACCCCCAGGTCTTTTTCCGCTAGGCAGCTTTCGAGCCACTCTTCCCCCAGCCTGTAGTGTTGCAGTGGGTTGTTATGACCCCAGTACAGGAACTGGCACATGGCTGTGTTAAACCTCAGACAAATGGCCTCAGCCTAATGAACCAGCAGCTCCAGATCCCTCTGTAGAGCCTTCCCACACTCCAGCAGATCAACACTCCCACTCAACTTGGTGTCATCTGCAAACTTACTGAGGTTGCACTCGATCCCCTCATACAGATCACTGATAAAAGGATTAAACAAAATTAACTCCAATACTGAGCCCTGGGGACACCACTCGTGACCGGCCACCAACTGGATTTGGCTCCATTCCCCACAACTCTTTGGGCCCGGCCCCCCAGCCAGTTCTATACCCATCGCAGATACACCATCCAGGCCATGAGCTGCAGCTTCTCCCGGAGATGCTGTGGGATACGGTGTCAAAGGCTTTACTGCAGTCTAAGGACACAACACCCACAGCCTGTGTGGCGGATTCACTCCCCACGACAGACTTTCCCTCATCTACTCAGCCGGTCACCTTGTCATAGAGGGAGATCAGGGTGGTCAAGCAGGACCTGCCTTTCGCAAAACCACGCTGATTGGGCCCGATTGCTCGTCTGGTATGTGTGACCTCACAGTCCTTTCCCAGCCATGTTCCTGCTGTTGGCCTATCCCCTGCAGAGGCAGAAGTGACCTCACAGTGCCCTGCACAGCCATTGGCTTCCTGCTGGACCATGAGTTCCTGAGACACAAGTGACCACATGGCATCGTACCCAGCCATCACCCTCCTTGTGGTCCAGTGTGTGAGCAGATAAAACTGAGCTGCTTTCATCAAATTTATCCAATAGATTTCCTATCAAGGGTTTGAGTGGAGAAACGTTCCTCAGAGGAGCTGCTGTATTTACACTGGGCCATTTATACCTCTGCTTCTGCCTCTTTTTTTTCTCTTTCCTCTGTCTATTCTGACTTGAAAGAGCTCTCCAGGGAAAAGATTCATGGAATCCTACAGTAACACACGCTGGAAGAGACCCCTGAACACCATCTCTGTCCCACTGCCCTTCATGGCACCCGAAGGAATAGCTGACAGCATTTGTGCTCATTTGGGTTCATCTCACCACTGGGGTTCTGCCACTGGTCACTAAAGAGAAGAGATCAGTACTTTCCCTTCCTTCTCCCCTTGTGAGGAAGCTGTAGCCACCATGAGGTCTCCTTTTAGTCTTTTCTTCAGCTCTGATGCTGAGAAACCCCTTGGTTTGCTTTCTGAAGCAGAAAGGAGAAGCCATGACCTCCAGGCAATGGGAAGGGGGATCCTGTCCCTCACACACGGCTCAGGGCTCTTCCTGGGACCGTGGGATGTGGGCGTGCAAGGCCCAGGGAAGGACAACACTGGTACAACAACTTCCAGCTTCCCCATGGGGCTGCAAGGAGGCACCGAGGCCCCAGTGCCATGAGGACAACGTTTTCTCAAAGGCCTCAGTGACAGAGACAACTGCCAAGGCCAAGGGGACAAGGACCTGGGTTCTGTGGGTCCCTTCCAGCCTTGCCAGCGCCCTTTGCCATCTCCATCACAGGCTGTTCTACACGGTCCTACCCCTGCCCCTCTTTCCCTGCAGGCTGCAGACACCCATCTCGCTTCCCCACCTGCTCTCAGCCCAGCATTTCTTGTGATCTTTTACCTGACAGGTGAGATGTAACCTCATCATGATCTTCTGAACCCCATGGCTGCTGTTGGCGTTTCAACTTCTCTGACAGACACGACCATGTCCCTGCTGCTGTCCCTTCGTGTTCTCAAGTGGAAGAGATGTGACAACCCGTTTCCAAGACCTCTTCCTAGGTAGGGCCTGTGGGTGCTTAGGCAGAGATACCTTCCCAGCTCTATTCCTGCTGCTGGGCTGTCACCTCCCCAGACAGAACTCACATCACAGTCCCCTTCACAGCCATAGTCTTTGAAATCAATTTGAGTCTGTGAGACACAAGTGACCTCATAATCCCATAGCCATCCGTCACCCTCCTCATGGGCCAGGACCTGACTAGATAAAGCTAGGCTTGTTTTATCAAATTGATTAAATTTATTTCCTACAAAAAACCTGAGTGGAGAAGCGTTCTGTAAGGGCAGCCCTAAAGAGCCAAGTGTTTACACATTGGCATATGGGTTACATAATCATTTTATCACTACACATGCTTTTTGAGAAAGGGTCCCGGGCTGACCCCAGTCTCCCATCCTGAGGATGTGTATTTTAGTATTACATATTTTAGGTTAGCAACTGCAGGCAGGATTCATTCTTTTAACTGGTAAGGACTACATCTTCTGTCTTCAAACACCTCTCCAAGGTAAAGATTCATTGAATCCTAGAATAACTCAGGTTTGAAGAGAGCCCTGAACATCATCTTGTCTCACTCTCCTGCTCAAGGCAGGGTAAACCAGGTGAGGTTGTTCTAGGCCTCTGCCCAGTTTTGCATCATCCACAAAGGAGCTGAAACTGTGCTCCATGACACGATGAAGGGGCAGAATAAAGACATTAAACAGTGTTGGCCCCAGTACTCATCACTGAGGGATGCCACTAGAAACCGACTAAACACAGGACTTTGTACCACTGATGATCTTTGGGCTTGGTCATCCAGCCAACTTCCCACCCATCACAACATCCACATCTCTGGCAGGAGGCCTGGCTGTGAGAGGACACTGCTGTGTGCCAGCCCTGCACACACACACTGTTCAGCTGTGCCCTGGGGTTTGCATCTGTGGCCACTTTTGTGGACATGTTCTTGAGAGAAGGTTTATAAGAAGACCTAAACCTTCAGGCCCTGCCCTGAGGAGATCACCTTTCTATCTGGAAAGGCTGTTGTGAGCCCAGCTCTGTCACAGCAGTGCTCATTGCCTGTCCCTGCCTGCGCTCACAGCACTGACACACAGCAGGACGGGGACCAAGCTGCCAGAGCACTCAGGCCTTGCACCAACACAAGTGATGAGAAGGAGAGTGTGGGAGTGGAACCAGAACAGCTCTGGAAGACCAAGCACTGGTGCTCTGTGGCAGTGCTGCCATGCTGGACTCTTTTCCCTTCTACCCACGCACACAGGAAATGTCCCTGCAGCTCCAAAATAGCCCTGCAGGGGGGATACAGTGAAAAACAAGTCACTATAAGAACCTTTATTTTGTTTAAACAAAAGGAGAGCACGGCTCCTCATTTATACAGCCAGTGGTTATAAAAGAAAAGCAGACAGAGAATTGGAAAGGGGATGAAAACATTATAACAATAAAAAACCAACACACCAAAACAGAAAATCCAGATGACAGGCTAAGCCTGTAATAAGTTTCTTTAAAACTCCTATGAAGAAGCAGAGGGGCAGTTTATTGCTCCAGAAAACACTTATATATGAGTTTGCACAGGGCATCCTTGAGCTCCTGGTTGCTCATGCTGTAGATGAGGGGGTTGACTGCTGGAGGTAACACTGAGTACAGAACAGACACCACCAGATCCAGGGATGGGGAGGAGAGAGAGGGGGGCTTCAGGTGAGCAAATATGCCAGTGCTGACAAACAAGGAGACCACGGCCAGGTGAGGGAGGCAGGTGGAAAAGGCTTTGTGCCGTCCCTGCTCAGAGGGGATCCTCAGCACGGCCCTGAAGATCTGCACGTAAGACACCATGATGAAAACGAAGCACATAAAAGCTAAACAGCAACTGACCACAAGAATCCCAAATTCCCTGAGGTAGGTGCCCGAGCAGGAGAGCTTGAGGATCTGGGGGATTTCACAGAAGAACTGGTCCAGGGCATTGCCCTTGCACAGGGGCAGTGAAAATGTATTGGCCGTGTGCAGCAGAGCATAGAGAAACCCAGTGGCCCAGGCAGCTGCTGCCATGTGGACACAAGCTCTGCTGCCCAGGAGGGTCCCGTAGTGCAGGGGTTTGCAGATGGCAACGTAGCGGTCGTAGGACATGACAGTGAGAAGGTAAAATTCTGCTGAAGCTAAAAAGAAAAAAAGAAAGAGTTGTGCAGCACATCCTGCATAGGAAATGACCCTGGTATCCCACGGAGAGTTGACCAAGGATTTGGGGACAATGGTGGAGATGGAGCCCATGTCGAGGAGGGCGAGGTTGAGCAGGAAGAAGTACATGGGGGTGTGGAGGTGCTGGTCCCAGGCTATGGTGGTGATGATGAGGCCGTTGCCCAGGAGGGCAGCCAGGTAGATGCCCAGGAAGAGCCAGAAGTGCAAGAGCTGCAGCTCCCATGTGTCTGTGAACGGCAGGAGGAGGAACTGGGTGATGGAGCTGCTGTTGGACATTTGCTCCTTCCTGACATGGAGGTACTGGTCTAAAAAACGAAATGACAAATTAAAATGCAGGAAGACTCTTCTGAAAAGTCCACTACATCTTTTCATAGTAATCACTCCATTTGAAATGCATTTCTATCTTCTGGTTTGTGCTGGCTGAGTGTGCTGTGAGCAGCAGGACCTCTGCCCGTGTGCTGCCAAGCAGCCAGCTTTGCTCTGCTCCAGCGGGGACACGGGAGCTGGTTTGTGACAGATCCAGCATTCACAAGCAGTGTCAGGTGTAAACCACCATTGGTGGAAAAGTTCAGTATCTGCACTCATGTCTCTAAGAACGTGGGCTGCAGAAGGGAGCCTTAACATGTCTTCATAATAATATTGTCTGTGGTTTTTATTTTCCACCATCACATATGGGAAGGGAGAAAGTCTTCATTTTCATGACTAAAATGAGGAGAGTTGTGTGGCAGGACAGGTGATAGGGCTCAGCTTCCTATGGCTTAGAACAGAGTCAGGAGAGTAGCAGTGTCTTTCCGTTTTTTTACCCATCTCTTGAGAGATTTTGCTGGTGCTGCTTTGAAGATGAATTCACACACAAATAACTCTCTGAAAAAGCCAAACAACTGGAGTCATATAGAAGTGGGCGAGCACTGTTTGAAAGGGCACATCTGCAGACTCTTCCCTGCCCCAGCCCAGAGGTGGAGACGTGATGGAGAGAGCAGGACACGACCCCTCACTGAGAGAAGCAAAGGACTCTGAGAGGAGAGTGCGGACCCCAAGGAAAGGCTCAGCAGAGCAGAGTCAGGGCTCCTGAAGATCGGATGTGCTCAAGGGACCGTCGGATCATTGCCCAGCAGACAACACCCAGCATCATCTGCAGAGAAGGATCAAAAGAGCTGCTGAGCACCCCCTGCTCTGCTGCCTGGAGCTGTCCCTGCCTGCAGCTGTGTCTGTGTCCCCATGTCTCCTCCTGTCAGTGTCACAGACCCCATCCCACCCGCTGTGTGCTCAGCTCTGCGCTGCAGACCCCTCCCAGCAGCCGGGCACTGCCCAGGGGCAGCTCTGTGTGGGCAGCTCTGATGGGAACAACAGACCAGCCTTGATGAGCCTGGAAAACTCATCCTGATGCTGTCTATAACCCAGGGTGTGTTTAGTTCTGATATTCCCAGGTTTATTCACCTTTAAGAGAAATGGATCTTGAATTTCAGGGCCTCATTCTGAACCAAGAAATTAGTTTCTATGCCCCAGCGCCCACCCCATCAACCCAGAGTAAATGACTAAATTATCAGGATCCTTCCCATTCAGGTAATCACTGCCTTGCTGCACTTTTTTAAAAGTCCCCTGGGAATGTCCTGCAGTGATGTGGAGCTCTGAGCAGCTCTGACCCAGTACAGCAGAAGAACCCTGCAATGCTGGGGTTGTTCCTTTCAGGCAGAGTTTCTCCCTTCAGCACCATGGGGATCTCCCCGGGCAGGCTGAGCGCTGACCCTGGCAGGCGGCAGAGTCCCTGCCCCGGCACAGCCCTGGGCTGCAGGGACCCTGCTCTGCAGGACAGCACTGGGCACCCCTGGGTGCTCACCTGGCTTCACAACTGTTCAAGATTCCCTGACAATATCCCCGTCCTTACAGATCCCACCAGCTGTGCCTGTGCCAGTTTTAGGAGATGCCTCCAGGAGCTACAGCTGCATTGCCCTGCACCCAGAGACTTACCATGGCAAGGGCTGCAAAGGTTTCTTCTCCAGTGAGCTCTCAGTCATCCTCCCAGTCCTGATGACCTTTAATCTCTCTCTGCCTTGCTCGTCTCCCTGAGATCCCCAGGCAGAGCCCTCAGCCCTGCTGCGCTGTGCAGAGGAGCTGCTCCTGGGCAGAGCTGTCTCTCTGCAGCGCTGCCGCTTGCCAGGAGCTCCCTGTGTCCCAGGAGCCCAGCCCAGCTCAGCAGCACAGGAGCAGCCCAAGGCACTTTAATGACCCCTCTGATGGGTTTGGTGCTGAGTCCATGGACCTCAGACCCTGACGTGGAGTTGATGCAACTTCTCAAGAAGTCAAACTCAGATTCAAACTCCAAAGTTTCTTGTAATGCTAATGGGTCCCACTGAGGGGCACAACTGAGAAACCACCCTCAAGGTCTGGTTAGAACAGAAAAATGGAGGCAGAGATGACAGCTCAGGAAAAGCAAAGTAAAGGTCTCTCTGATGCTGAGTAAACCTGGATGTGTTTCATTAACCAAAGGGCCAAGCCTTGACCCCCAGCCTTGGGGAGTCAGATCCTGTCCCTCCCACATTGCCCAGGGCCCTTCCTGGGACAGTGTGATGTGGGGCTGTGCAAGGCCAAGGGCAGGACTATGGTCCCACACCTCCCAGGGTCCTGGCTGGGGACAAGGAGGCCATGAGGCCCCTGTGCTGGAAGGACAAGGTGTCTCCTCACAGGGATCAGTGGTGGAGAGGACAGCCATAGCCAAGGGGAGAAGGAGCTCATGCCTGGTGGGGGCTTTCAGCCTCTTTACATCCCTTGATCATCTCCACCACAGCCTGTCCTGTGCTGTGGCATCCCCTGCACCTCTTTCCCTGCAGGCTGCAGACATCCCCCCTGCTGCCCCACCTTGCTCTTGTCTGAGCATCTTCCTTCCTTTGCTGAGATCTCTGCATCCTCCCCAGCTGTTCCTTGAAGCACAAAGCCTTGGGCTGATGCAGTCTCCCTCTGCTGACCTGCTCCACCACAGCACTGCCCTTCCAGTCACATTCCTTCCTGCTCATGTCCAGCCTGGACCTCCCCAACTGCACTTTGTGCCATTATTCCTTTCTCACGCTCTTTCCCACTATTTAGAAAACCTCCACCACCTCTGAAACCACCCTTCAAGCACTCTCAGGCTACTCCTGCACTGCTGCAGCTTCCCCAGCGCTGCTGGGCCAAAGCAGCCCAGGTCCCTCAGCATCTCACACACCATGTGCACAAGGTCCTGAACCTGCCTTGGCAGAGCCCTGCACTCTCCAGTTCCTCCCTGCTTCTCCAAACTGGGAAGCCGCACACCGGCACACCCCCGTGTGTGTGGGGTCACACCAGTGCTGAACCGAATGGGATGAGAACTCCAGGTGTCTGGGTCCGCACGCTCCTCTTCATGCAGCCCCGTGTTCAGCTGCCTTGTTCATGGTGAGCGTGCACCACGGGCTCGTGTGGGGACCTTGGAGTGCCCAGGCCCTTCCAGTCACATTCCTTCCTGCTCATGTCCAGCCTGGACCTCCCCAACTGCACTTTGTGCCATTATTCCTTTCTCACGCTCTTTCCCACTATTTAGAAAACCTCCACCACCTCTGAAACCACCCTTCAAGCACTCTCAGGCTACTCCTGCACTGCTGCAGCTTCCCCAGCGCTGCTGGGCCAAAGCAGCCCAGGTCCCTCAGCATCTCACACACCATGTGCACAAGGTCCTGAACCTGCCTTGGCAGAGCCCTGCACTCTCCAGTTCCTCCCTGCTTCTCCAAACTGGGAAGCCGCACACCGGCACACCCCCGTGTGTGTGGGGTCACACCAGTGCTGAACCGAATGGGATGAGAACTCCAGGTGTCTGGGTCCGCACGCTCCTCTTCATGCAGCCCCGTGTTCAGCTGCCTTGTTCATGGTGAGCGTGCACCACGGGCTCGTGTGGGGACCTTGGAGTGCCCAGGCCCTTCTCCTCAGGGTCACTGATCAGTGTGTCAGGTCCTGCTCTGTCCTTATGGATGGGTTTGTTCTCCTGCCCCTGGATAGAACTGGTCACTTCCACTTATCAAACCCGAACCTGAGTGAACACCAGATTTTCTCAAAGTTGCTGCTCTCCCTGGACTGAAGCTCCATTTGCTCAGCTATTGATGTTTTCATGCAGATGGTTTAACCTGATTAGGGTGTCTCTCCCAAGACAACAGCATAAGGAGCTGCAGGGCACTACAAACACCATCTCCTGGAGAAAGTGTGGGCTATTGGGGGTCTGGTACTTATAATACCAGAGGTCTGGATTCAAAGGGGTAGTTTTTCTTCATGTGGAAAAGCAGCAGGAATGTGTGGAGCTCTGCCTGGGGACAGACAATGTCAGCTGAAGGTTGAGGAGTCAGCAAGAGATGGCAGAACAACATGGGCAATGTTGTGGTGACTGGACATCAGCTACAGACTCACTGATCAGGCAGAGGAATTAGATGAGGCCTCCTTCAGACAGATGAAAGAAACCTCATGTTTCCAGGGCGGTGTCCTCATGGCAGACCTGAGATATCCCAATATCTGCAAGGAACCAGCCATCCAGGAGGGGCTGGAGCTCATTGACAACATCTTCCTGACATGGGTGACTGAGGAGTCAGTGAGGTGAAGTGCCCTGTGGGACTTCACACTTACAAACCAGGAAGAGTTGGTCAGGATGAAACAGTCAGGGATCTGAAAGTGAAGCTGAGGCTCCTAGGAGATGATAACAAGGCAAAGAGCAGGATTTCAGGAGAGCAAGCTTTGGCCTGCTGAGGGATCTGCTTGGGTCCTATGGGATATGACCTTGGTGTCTGCAGTGCTTTTCTCTCACATCTCCTCCCTCCTCTCTCCCACCTGCTGTTGTGCAGCGTTTTTTACCCTTTCTCAAATACAATATCCCAGAGGTGCTGCCAGCATCACTGAGTGGCTCAGATTTGGCAGGAGTGGGTCCATTTGGAGCCAGCTGAAATCAGCTGTCTGATGTCAGTCGAACACCTGTTGTCTTCTCAGAGAGGTGACAACTGTAGCACAACCACACTCACCCCCAGTTCCAAGACTTTGCCATGTAAACCCAGTACAGGGTGACAGCGCGTTGGGTTTTGCAAACTACTGGATCATGGAAAAGATCTTCTGTCAGCAACCTGAAGAAGTCACCAGTCAATGAGCAGTTTCCTATGGGGAACTGTAATTGCCCTGACATTCACTGGCCTGGCAAAGTGGCAGGTGCCAACAGTCCAGAGGATCTTGTGACAACTTCTTAACATGTCTGCTTGGTGAGCAACAAAGGTGATTCGCACCTGGATCTGGAAGTGGGAAACAAAGAAGAGCTGGTGAGAGATGTGAACATCAGTGTCCACCTTGGCTGTTGCGACCAGGAAACAGTGGGGTCCCAGGCACCAGAGGGGAGGGAGGAAGGCCAGCAGCAGAGCTCAGGCTGGTGGGCTCCAGACTTTCACATACCGGGGGACAGCGGCCAATAGAGTTGGGGACATAGAAGTAGGTCTGAAGTGTGAAGGAGCTCAGGAAATCTGATCAGCCTTACAGGACAGCCTGCTCCAAGCACAAGTATGATCTGAGTTCCCATGAAAAGAAGCATTTATCTCGTGAGGCTGCCCATTTGAACTGTTGGAGCTCCAGAGCACAAAGGTAGCACACAGGAGGTGGAAGCAGGGGAAGCTGCAAAGGAGGAATTTAGAAACCTTGTCCATGGATGTGAGGATGATGCCAAAGCTGCCCTGGACTTGATACCTGCAGGGGAGGCTGAGGGCAGGAAGATGACCTGATATAGCTTCATTTGCAGTTAAATAGAGAGGGCGATTGTGGGCCTGCTGCTGCACTTCTTAAGAATAGAATCAGACAGGACTGAGGTTCTTCATGGCTTCTTTGCCTCCATCTTCACCACCAAGGTCTCCTGGGACTCTGTTCCTGAAGGCAGGAGTCTGGAGAACACCCAGCAGTGGATGGGGCTCAAGTCAGGGGTGACCTGAGCAAACTCAGACACCATTACAGAACAGGAGATGGGTCACTTGACCAGCTCCCTGACCACAAGTATCGCTGTGCTGTGGCACCTGAGATTCCCAAGAACTTCCAAGTATTGGTCCAGAGTTGTGTGATTCCTCTTGAGGTGTCCTGGCCTATCTCCTCACTCACATGGTGTTTTAGGCACCCACTTTTCCAATACATTCAGTCTTATCCTGAGACGCTCCACATCAATATGAACAGGAGGCTGTCGATGCCACCTGTTCTGGAAAGGGAGGGAAGGGCGAGCAGTGAAGAAAACAGAAGAAATTTGGCTTTATTGCTGTTTCTTGTGGAAATGCTCTCTGCTTGGCTATTCCTGAAATCTCCCTAATCATCCACACCAGACTCGAAGCCTTTAAGAAAATGCTGCACAGAGCCTTGGCTTGTAAGAGGATTTTCAGTGCTAATGAGCCCTCTGCTGCCATGATCCTGAACTGCAGCTACTGAAAGAATGAACAAACCTCTCATGAAGTGAAAGCAGAAGCAAAACACAAGATTCTGAGGGTGTTTGGGACCCCATGAAGGGCCATCACTGACACAGCTGTGAAGGAAACAACCAGTGCAGGTCCCTGTCCCTGGAGGCAGGTGAAGGAAAGACTTGGTGACACTGGTTACAGGTGGTGAGGGCCATGTGGAGGTGGCTCTGATACCATGTGAGCCCTTGATGATTTTATTACCAGAATGGCTGAGCCGGAGCCTGGTAAATTATTCTCACATAGCTTTCCAGGCTTTTCCTGTGGTCAGTGTGAGTGTTTTGTGTTTTGAGGATAGGTTTTATGTAAAGTGCTGTTGCTTTAACTGCAAGGCTCGGTTTTCTGTAGAGTTGGAAATGTCTGTGAGTTCCTCACAACTCATCCAGCTTCTTTCATACACCTGGCAATGGTCACCAATCTGCTTAATGTCCCAGTCCCACACTTGCTTGAATCCTCTATTTGGATCCATACCCATCACTCCAGGAGGTTCATGCATCCACCAGGTTCATGGATGATATCTGAGGTCCATCCAAGCGTGGGCAGTGTGAGAGAGGAACAGAGCAGAGCAGGGTTAGCCCTGACCCTCTCCCACACCTACACATGTCCAATCACCGCTGCTCAGGCCTCCTGCTCTTCAGAAGAGGCTCTGTCAATCAACACCCCCACGTCTTTTTCTGACAGCAGCTTTCCAGCCGCTCTTCTCCAAGCCTGTACTGTTGCAGGAGATTGTTATGACCCATCTGCCTGACCCAGCACTTGGCCTCATAGAAACTCAGACAACTGGCCTCAGTCAGCCAGGATCCCTCTGTATGGCCTTCCCAACCTCCAGCAGATTAACATTCCAACCCAACTTGGTGTCATCTACAAACCTACTGAGATTGCCCTTGATCACCTCATCCAGATCATTGATAAAGAGATTAAACAGAACTGTCCCCGATACTGAGTCCTGCGGATACGACTCCTGACCGGCCACCAACTCGGTTTGGCTCCATTCACCACAACTCTTTGGGCCCAGCCCTCCAGCCAGTTCTTTGCCCATCACAGCTACACCATCCAGGCCATGAGCTGCAGCTTCTCCAGGAGATGCTGTGGGATACGGTGTCAAAGGCTTTACTGCAGCCTAAGGACACAACACCCACAGCCTGTGTGGCGGATTCACTCCCCACGACAGACTTTCCCTCATCTGCTCAGCCGGTCACCTTGTCATAGAAGGAGATCAGGGTGGTCAAGCAGGACCTGTCTTTCACAAAGCCATGCTGATTGGGCCCGATTGCTCGCCTGGTGTGTGTGACCTCACAGTCCTTTCCCAGCCATGTTCCTGCTGTTGGCCTATCCCCTGCAGAGGCAGAAGTGACCTCACAGTGCCCTCCACAGCCATTGGCTTCCTACTGGACTATGAGTTCCTGAGACACAAGTGACCACATGGCATCGTACCCAGCCATCACCCTCCTTGTGCTCCAGTGTGTGAGCAGATCAAACTGAGCTGCCTTCATCAAATGTATCCAATAGATTTCCTATCAAGGGTTTGAGTGGAGAAACGTTCCTCAGAGGAGCTGCTGTATTTACTCTGGGGCATTTTACACCTCTTCTTCTGCCTCATTTTTTTCTCCTTCCTCTCTCTATTCTGATGTGAAAGAGCTCTCCAAGGAAAAGATTTGTGGAATCCTACAGTACCACAGTTTGGAAGATACCCCTGAACGCCATCCCTGTCCCACTGACCTTTATGGCACCCCAGGGAATATCTGACGGCATTTGTGCTCCCTTGGGTTCATCTCACCACATGCACACAGTGGACATGCACATGATGTGTATGGTTACATCTCAACTGCACAATGATAACATGGACTTGTGACCTAGTATTTCATAGACTGTCCTCAGTTGGAAGGGACCCATGAGGATAATCGAGTCCAACTCCTATCCTTGAGCAGGACATCCCACGGGTCACATCGTGTGTCTGAAGACATTGTCCAGTCTCTTCTTGAACACTGTCAGGCTGGGGACGTGACACCTCCCTGGGAGCCTGTTCAGTGTCCAGCACCTCTGGGTGAAGAACCTTTTCCTCATGTCCAACCTGAACCTCCCATGGCACATCTTCTGCCATTCACTCGGGTTCTGTCACTTGCCACCAAAGTACCTGCCCTTCCTTCTCCCCTTGTGAGGAAGCTGTAGCCATCATGAGGTCTCCTTTTAGTCTTTTCTTCAGCTCTGAGGCTGAGAAACCCCTTGGTTTGCTTTCTAAATCAGAAAGGAGAAGCCATGACCTCCAGGCAATGGGAAGGGGGATCCTGTTCCTCACATACAGCTCAGGGCTTTTCCTGGGACCGTGGGATGTGGGTGTGCAAGGCCCAGGGAAGGACAACACTGGGACAACAACTTCCAGCTTCCCCAAGGGGCTGCAAGGAGGCAGAGAGGCCCCAGTGCCATGAGGACAACATGGCTTCTCCTGGGCCTCAGTGGCAGAGACAACTGCCATGGCCAAGGGGACAGAGACCTGGGTTCTGCGGGTCCCTTCCAGCCTTGCCAGCGCCCTTTGCCATCTCCACCACAGGCTGTTCTACACGGTCCTACCCCTGCCCCTCTTTCCCTGCAGGCTGCAGACACCCATCTCGCTTCCCCACCTGCTCTCACCCCAGCATTTCTGCACCTTCACTGATGCGTCTGCACCCTCACTGGCTGCTCTTGGAACACAAACCATGGGCTGATCCAGCTCCCTCTGGGTGACCTCTTGCACCACAGCACTGCCCTTCCACTGACATTTCTTCCTCCTCATATCCAGTCTTCACTTTCCAATCACATTTGGTGGATTTTTTTTTTTTCTCTGTTGTTTTTTCCTACTACTTGGGAAACGTTTACCACCTCATAAACTGCCCATCAAGCAGCCATCCCAATCTGTTAGTCTTCTTGTGGTCTTGCTCTTGACCAGAGAGAAGTAGCCTCACCATGATCTCCTAAATCCCAGGACTTCTGCTGGCCTTTCAGCTTCTCTGACAGACACCACCATGTCCCTGCTGCTGTCCCGTCATGTTCTCAGGTGGGCTGGACATGACAACTCGTCTCCAAGGCATCCTCCTGTGTAAGGCCTGTGGGTACCTTGGCAGAGGTTCTTTCCCAGCCATGTCCCTGCTGCTGAGCTCTCACCTCCAGAGGCAGAACTGACCTCACTGTCCCCTTCACAGCCACATGATTCTGACTGGATTGTGAGTGTCTGAGACACAACTGAACTCATAATACCATAACTATCCATCACCTTTTTTATGGCCCAGGACATGATCAGATAAAAGTATGCTTGTTTTATCAAATTTGTCAAATATATTCCCTACGGAGATTTGAGTGGAAAAACTCTCCTCAGAGGAACTGCTGTATTTCTGTTGACAACTTTTTGAACTCCTTTTCTGTCTTTTATTCTTTTTATTCTTCCTCTGCCTATTTTGTCTTCAAAATCCTCTCCAGGGGAAAGATTCATTGAATCACAGAATAACTTCAGGTTTGAAGAGAGCCCTTGTCTCACTTGTCTCACTGTCCTGCTCCAGGCAGGGTGAACCAGGTGAGGTTGTTCAAGGGTTCCTCACAACTGTGCATCATCCACAGAGGAGCTGAAAGTGCACTCGTGACATCATACAGGGGAGAATAAAGATGTGTAACAGTGTTGGTCCAAGTGCTGGTCACGAAGAGATGACACCAGTCACTGGCTGCATGGAGGGCTTTGTACCACTGATGACATTTGGCTTGATTGTCCAGCCAACTTCCCACCCAGCTTCCATTTCTCCAGCCCAGAGTTCCCTGATCTGGCTACTAGGACACCATGGAACACCATGTCTGTGACCCTGCAAAATTCCGGGTATGGTGGCAGGTTGACCAGCCATTAATTCTCCTTCGTGCTTTTCACGCAGATGGGTTCAATATCTGCCTTTTCCAAAGGCCTCAGAACCCCTCTTACCGCTTTGTCACTTTTGAGAGCACAATCCAGAATCACAGGCAAGGGTGACAGAACAGACTGGAGCATTTGCAATGAGCCTGTCCAGGGCAGCTGAGATGAATCTCACTGGGCCACTGAGGTTTGTTCCTGGAGTCACACACAGAAATGCCAGCGTTCTGTCAGGCATCCATGTCTGAACTGGTCTGAGGACTCCTTATGCCCCCAGGGGTGCTCAGAGATAGAGTCTGTCCCTTTTACACACAGAGGCAGGAGTCACAGTGTCCCTCTGGCCTCCTGTTGCCACTCCCAAAGGGACAGGAGGCACCTCAGCGCTGTGGTGTGTCACCCTGCTCTGCACTGAACTCAGATGTCCCACATCATGAGGAATGGACCCGGGGAGCTCAGTTAAGGAAGCACAACCCAGTGCTGCATTCAGGTGATTTCCCATGGGGTGTTACTTCCAAAATGAAGTGACCACAGGACCTTGTGTGTGCCACAGGTCTTCATGGAACCCCAAGGAATAGTTGATAGTGTTTGTGGTCACTTGTGTTCATGTCACCTCACGTATATGATGTGCATGATCGGATCTCATCTATACAAAGCAAACACAGACTGTTGAATACTCATTCAGTGTCCATACATGGAGGGAAGAACAGATTCTCTGGGTGAGAGGCCAGGGCTGGAAATGGTGGTTGTGAGTGGCCAGTCTATGATGATTGACCTGAGGCTCCTTCCATGGGGTGTCCAGTGCACAGGGGCACAGCCCAGCCCCTGCTCTGCTGGTCCTGCAGGTCTCTGGCAGGAGGCCTGGCTGTGAGAGGACACTGCTGTACCAGCCCTGCATACACACACTGTTCAGATGTACATTCGTGTCTCATCTGTGGCCACTTTCTTGGGCATGTTCTTGACAGAAACTTCAGGAAGACCTAAGTCTTCTGACACTGGCCTAGGAAGATGACCTGTCTTTATAGAAGTACTTTTACAAAGGCCAGCTCTGTCACAGCAGTGCCCATTGCCTGTCCCTGCCTGCGCACACAGCACTGACACACAGCAGGACGGGGACCAAGCTGCTAGAGCACTCAGGCCTTGCACCAACACAAGGGATGAGAAGGAGAGTGTGGGAGTGGAACCAGAACAGCTCTGGAAGAACAAGCGCTGGTGCTCCCTGGCAGTGCTGCCATGCTGGACATTTTTTGCCCTTCTCCTACACACAGTAACTGTCCCTGCAGCTCCAGAAAAGCCTTGGAGGAAGAATATCAGAGAAAAACATGACTGCAAAGCCCTTTATTTTGTTTAAGTACACAGAGAGCATGGCTCCATATTCATACAGCCAGTGGGTTGAAACGGAAAAGCAGACAGTGAGTTAGAAAGTGGTTGACAAAAATAAAAGGATTTATGAAAATATAACCACCACCACCACCACACACACACAGAGGTCCGGGCCTCTAATAAGTTCCATTAAAACTGTTATCCATTAAAGAGAGGATGCTGAACACTTTATTATTTTTGAAATGCATCCTGCCATTAGTTTCCTCAGGGCATCCTTGAGCTCCTTGTTCCTCATGCTGTAGATGAGGGGGTTCAATGTTGGAGGTATCAGCGAGTATAGAACAGACACCAGCAAATCCAGAATGGGGGATGAGATGGAGGGGGGTTTCAGGTGGGCCAATATGTCAGCGCTGACAAACAGGGAGACCACGGCCAGGTGAGGGAGGCAGGTGGAAAAGGCTTTGTGCCGTCCCTGCTCAGAGGGGATCCTCAGCACGGCCCTGAAGATCTGCACATAGGACACCACAACGAACACAAAACATCCCTCAAAAAAAAAGCACTAAACATGAGAAGCCCAGCCTCCCTGAGGTAGGTGTTTGAGCAGGAGAGCTTGAGGATCTGGGGGATTTCACAAAAGAACTGGCCCAGGGCATTGCCCTTGCACAGTGGCAGTGAAAATGTATTGGCCGTGTGCAGCAGAGCATGGAGAAACCCAGTGGCCCAGGCAGCTGCTGCCATGTGGACACAAGCTCTGCTGCCCAGGAGGGTCCCGTAGTGCAGGGGTTTGCAGATGGCAACGTAGTGGTCGTAGCACATGACAGTGAGGAGAAAAAAATCTGCTGCAGCACAGAACAAGAGAAAAAAGAACTGGGCAGCACATCCTCTGTAGGAGATGGCCCTGGTGTCCCAGAGGGAATTGGCCATGGACTTGGGTACAGTAGTGGAGATTGAGCCCAGGTCGAGGAGGGGGAGGCTGAGGAGGAAGAAGTACATGAGGGTGTGGAGGTGCTGGTCCCAGGCTATGGTGGTGATGATGAGGCTGTTGCACAGGAGGGCAGCCAGGTAGATGCCCAGGAAGAGCCAGAAGTGCAAAAGCTGCAGCTCCCGTGTGTCTGTGAACGGCAGGAGGAGGAACTGGGTGATGGAGCTGCTGTTGGACATTTACACACTGGACATAGGGCACTGTCACAAGAAGTAAAGACAGTGACAAAATAGGGGAGATTTGTCTCAGTAATATCAAAGCCATTACATAGACTCCTACTGTTCCACACCCCCTTGTTCTTTTCCAGACCTTCCTCCAGCTCCGTGTCTGAGCCCTGGGTGGTGCTGGCTGGAGGTGCCGTGAGGAGCAGGGCCTGTGCCCACTGGCTGCTGAGGAGTCGGCCCTGCTCTGCAGCAGGGGGCATGGGAACGGGGGGCAGGGGACAGTCCTGGGGTTCAGCTTTGTCATATAGAACCAGGACATGTCATAGCCTTTCCTAAGGTCTCAGCACCCCACGTTTAGTCCAGGACACACACAGCTTGTTTCACAAACCGAACAGCAGTTTTACCTGTCACAGCATCTCTGCATTTCTCCATGGGACTTTCAGATAACACACAGATGCTGTAGGACAGGTTTACATCCGGGAGGGTAGTTCAGAGCTTGGAAGGAAACCCTCAGGAGATATCCAAGTGTCCTAATGATGGCATTTGATTAAGGGAGACTCAGCTCATTCCCAGCCCCACAGACTGCATTGCCCACAGCCCCACAGGGCAGAGCAAAGCTGGGACACCTGTTCCCACGGACACACCTGCAGGAAAGGACCCACAAGGTCAGGCTGTGACTCTGCAGCTGAAACTGCCATCCCCATAGAGCCTGACAGCAAGAACCTGTTGTCTTCTCAGAGAGGTGACAACTGTAACACAGACACACTCACCCCCAGTTCCAAGACTTCGCCATGTAAATCCAGTTAGATGTTACAAACTACTCTATCATGGAGAAGAAATGGAAAAAATCTTCTGTCAGCAACCTTAGGATGTCTCCAGTAAATTAGCAGGTTCCTATGGGGAACTGTAATCGCCCTGACATTACCTGGCCAGGCAAAGCTGCAGGTGCCAGCAGTTCAAAGGATCTTGGGCCAACTTCTTAACATATCTGCCTGGTGGGCCAATGAGGGTGATGCTCACTTGGATCTGGTACTGATGAAGAAGGAAGACCTGGTGAGGGATGTGAACATGAGTGTCCACCTTGGCTGTCGTGAGCAGGAAACAGTGGGGTCCCAGGCACCAGAGGGGAGGGAGGAAGGCCAGCAGCAGAGCACAGGCTGGTGGGCTCCAGAGGAGAAGACTTTGACCTACTGGGGGATGGTGGGCAAAGTAGGAAGTAGGTCTGTATGTAGAAAGTAGGTCTGAAGGGTGAAGGAGCTCAGGAAATCTGATCAGCCTTACAGGGCAGCCTGCTCCAAGCAAAGAATTTTCTCTCCAAGCACCCATGAACAGAAGCATTTATCTCATTGAGGGTGCTTGTCTGAACTGATGGAGCTCCAGGGCAAAAAGGCAGCACACAGGAGGTAGAAGCAGGGGAAGCTGCAGAAGAAGACATTTATAACATGGATGTAGGGATGATGGCAAAGATGTGCATGCACACATCTCATCTGTAGAACACAAACATTCTTCTTCTTACCAACTCACTCAGTGTCTTTCCATGGAGGGACAAAGAACCGCTCTGAGCTGGGGTGAGAGGCCAGTGATGGAAATGGACATTGTGAGGGATTAGTCCATGATGATTGGGGCAGATTGCGTTGGGTGTCCAGTGCACAGGGGCACGGCCCAGCCCCTGCTCTGCTGGTCCTGCAGGTCTCTGGCAGGAGGCCTGGCTGTGAGAGGACACTGCAGGAGGTTCTAAGAAAAGTTTGAATGAAGACCTAAGCCTTTCTTTCTGGAAAGGCTGTTCTGAGGCCAGCTCTGCCACACAATCCCCATCGCCTGTCCCTGCTTGCAATCACAAGTGATACACAGCAGGATGGTGACAAAGGTGCCAGAGCACGCAGTGCTGGTGCTCCCTGGCAGTGCTGCCATACTGGACTCTTTTCCTCTCCATCCAGACACACAGGAACTGTCCCTGCAGCTCCAAAAAGGCCTTGGAGTTAGGATGTCACCAGAAAAATATTTCCTGAAGGGCCCTTTATTTTGCTTATACACAGAGAGCACCATTCCTCATTGTCACAGTCACTCAGTGAGAAGAGCAGGCAGTGAATTTCAAAGGGACTTAAAACATTATCACAATAAAAAAAAAAAAAAAACACAACTAGAGAAAAAAAGTACTGCAGACAGGATGAACCTGTAATGAGTTAGACTATAACTCTTACGTAGAAGAAGATAGATACAGTTTATAGCTTCATAAGAAATCCGGTCATATGTTTCTGCAGGGCGTCGTTGAGCTCCTGGTTCCTCATGCTGTAGATGAGGGGGTTCACTGCTGGAGGCACCACCGAGTACAGAACAGACACCACCAGATCCAGGGATGGGGAGGAGATGGAGGGCGGTTTCAGGTGGGCAAACATGCCAGTGCTGACAAACAGGGAGACCACAGCCAGGTGAGGGAGGCAGGTGGAAAAGGCTTTGTGCCGTCCCTGCTCAGAGGGGATCCTCAGCATGGCCCTGAAGATCTGCACATAGGACACCACGATGAACACAAAACACCCAAATGCTAAACAGACACCAACCACAATAAGCCCAAGTTGCCTGAGGTAGGAGTGTGAGCAGGAGAGCTTGAGGATCTGGGGGATTTCACAGAAGAACTGGTTCAGGGCATTGCCCTTGCACAGTGGCAGTGAAAATGTATTGGCCGTGTGCAGCAGAGCACTGAGAAACCCAGTGGCCCAGGCAGCTGCTGCCATGTGGACACAAGCTCTGCTGCCCAGGAGGGTCCCGTAGTGCAGGGGTTTGCAGATGGCAACGTAGCGGTTGTAGGACATGATGGTGAGAAGAGAATATTCTGCTGTAGCACAGAACATGAAAAAAAAGACCTGTGCAGCACATCCTGTGTAGGAGATGGCCCTGGTATCCAAGAGGGAAATGGCCATGGATTTGGGGACAGTGGTGCAGATGCAGCCCAGGTCGAGGAGGGCGAGGTTGAGCAGGAAGAAGTACATGGGGGTGTGGAGGTGCTGGTCCCAGGCTATGGTGGTGATGATGAGGCCATTGCCCAGGTGGGCAGCCAGGTAGATGGCCAGGAAGAGCCAGAAGTGCAAGAGCTGCAGCTCCCATGTGTCTGTGAACGGCAGGAGGAGGAACTGGGTGATGGAGCTGCTGTTGGACATTTGCTGTCTCTGGGCATGAGGACCTGTGCAAGGAGGAAAAGACAGTGATGGTTTAGATGAGACTTCTCTGGGCGAAAGCAAAGCCATTTCCCACAGACCCTCCCACAAAGAGACACTTCTATTTTCCCAGGAGAACGTCCTGGCTGGAGCCCTCGTCGGTGCTTGATGAGTGTGCAATGAAGAGCAGGGTCTCTGCCCAGGGGCTCTTGAGGAGTCAGCCTGACCCTGTGTGATTGGGTGGGCAGGGGCCAGTCCTGGGGTTCAGCTGTGTCAGATGGAACCGCTCCTGGTGCAGAAGGGACTGTCAGCATCTGTGTCCCCAGGCCTGAGAAACTGAGTTGGTCAGGTCTGGTGTTTCTACAGCTCCTTCTCCCCTCCCACCCTGGGGAGTGTTCTTGGGTGTCAGAAACCCTCAGCATTTCTGCTGCACTCAGGGAGAACAGAGCGAGTCCTGTGAGACCAGAGGATGCCTGTGGGTCAGTGCAGAGTGAGGGCAGCTGCTCTGTCCCTCTGTCCTGCTCCAGCTGCCCTGGGCTGGCACCTTTCTGAGATGGAGACTGATCACACTCCCATGTTACCCTGAAAAGCCACCAGGCACTGCTTAGAGTAGAGGGATCCACCTCAGACCATGCCATGTCTCACCCTTTCCTAAGGTCTCAGCACCCCACATTCAGCCCAGGACACACACGACTTTTTTTCACAAACCAAACAGCATTTTGTCTGTTGCTTTATTTCTGTGCTTCTACATTGGGATTGAGATAACACACAGATGCTGTTGGACAGGTTTGCATCCTGGATGGATGCTCACAGCTTGGAAGGAAACCGTAACGAGACAATCAAGAGTCCTAATGATAGCGTTTGATTCAGGGAGACTCAGCTCATTCCCCAGCCCCACAGACTGCATTGCCCACAGCCCCACAGGGCAAAGCAAAGCTGGACACGTGTTCCCATGGACACAGCTGCAGGAAAGGACCCACAAGGTCAGGCTGTGACTCTGCAGCTGAAACTGCCATCCCCATAGAGCCTGACAGCAAGAACAAGATCCCAACAGCAGTGACCCAGAGCAGGGGAGCAAGAAGGACAATGCGGTGAGGGTGGGTGTGAGAGAGGCCAGGGCAGAGGCAGCTGGGCACTCAGACAGCGTCACCCTTCCCCAGCTGTGCAGCCACCTCCCAGACACCAACATTGCCGGGCAGCTGCTCTCAGCCCCTGTGCTCTGCAGAGGAACTGGAGCTCTGGCTGCACAGGAGCTGCTTCATGCCTTGGAGTCCCCAGCCCTGAGGGCAGAGGCTTTGCTGGGGGGGACAGGAGGCCAGGGGGCTGCTCACAGGAGGGATCTGCACTGCAGGGGATCACAGGCACTTTTCTCTGTTCTCCCTCCCATAGAATTCCAGGCCTAATTTCCTCTCATTTCTGATCATTCTCCCCCTGGGAGGTGTTTCCCTGTCCATGTCTCTTCCCTGTCAGTGCTCACAGACCCCATCCCACCCTCTGTGCCCTCCCCCGGCCCTACAGATCCTGCCTGTTCACAGGGCACTGCCTGGGGGCATCTTCCTGTTTGCAGGCTGGAAAACAGGACAGGTCAGACTAGGCTGATGGGTCCGGCAAAGGTGATGCAGGTGCTGTGCAGAGGCAGAGGGGTGGTGAAGGGATGTTATGAGCCTTCTGGCAGATGTACTGATCACTCAGAGTTGCAGTTCAGGAGTCTCAGTGACTCGTCTAAGCATGAGAGCTCATTTTTACTTTATCGTTTCCTGCACCCCCACCCCTTGGGATAGGAAACTGAAAAGAGAGGCTCAGGAAAGCTCCATTTCTGTCTGGTAATCCTTGCACTGATCTTGTCCTTGAGGCATCCCCTTTGAAAAATCTTGGGGTGATCTCGAGCTTTGAGCAGCCCTGACCCACACAGCACCCTCTCCACAGCAGAAACACATTTCCTGCCCTATAGCGTTTGCTCCTTCATGTGACATCTTCTCCCCTCAGTATTGTTGGGATCTCCCTGGGCAGGCTGAGCGCTGACCCTGGCAGGTGGCAGAGTCCCTGCCCCGGCACAGCCCTGGGGTGCAGGGACCCTGCTCTGCAGGACAGCCCTGGGCACCCCTGGGAGCTCCCCCTGCAGTCACCCTCAGCAGAAGGTGCCATGATGCCCTTTCCCATTGATGATGCCGCAGGGAAGCCCTGCTCTGGAGTGTGTTCTTCTCTACAGCAGAGATACTGTGAGAGAGACCTGACAGATCCTGTAAATTGTGGGATGTATCATCTTTAGGGTCTCTCTCCAGGAAATGCAGCAGTATTGTCCAACAGCCAGAGACTTACCATGTAAGGACTGTGAAGATTTGTCTCTCAATGAGCCCTCAGCAAGCAGCCACCTACATTGCCTTTCCCCTCTCTGTGCCTGACTCCTGTGCCCTCAGTGCTGCAGGCAGGATTGATTGGTTTGCTTTTTAAACTATGATAATATTGCTCACAAATAGATGTCATTAATCATCCCACTTCTAATTCTCTGTCCACATTTATAGTTCAAGTCATAGACCTTGTAAACGAGAAGTCTTGCTCTCTGTGTATTTAATCAAAATAAATGACCCTGCATTGACTTGTTTGTCTGAGATCTTTCTTCTGTGTGGAAAGATGGAGCAAACAGTCCCAGCAGAGCAGCTCTGCCAGGCAGCACCAGCCTTGTTCTTTCCAGAATCCTTCTCTTTCCACTCCCACACTCTCCTTCTCAGCCCTTGTGTTGGTGCAAGGCCTGAGCGCTCCCAAGGCTTGGTCACCGTCTTGCTGTGTGTCAGTGCTGTGACCAGGACAGGCAGTGGTCACTTGTGTCACAGAGCTGGCCTCAGAACAGCATCTCCATCAGCAAGGGCATCTCCTTAGTACAGTGCCTGAAGGTTTAGATCTTCTTCCAGAGCTGTTTTAAAGAACATGCCTAAGGAAGAGACTCTGAAGATGCTCGTTGCTTTGCTTTTTTCTCTGTGAACTCAGTGTGGTGGGATCAGGGTCCCAGTGTGGCTTTTGAGGGACTTCAGGCTGGTTGTTCAGGTGTTGCTTGTTGGTGGCCAGCACCCACACAGATGGTGAATAAGGCAGGGTCCCTCTGAGCACCCTCCATGGCCACTCAAGAGTTTGTGTGGGAGGTTGTTAGTGGCAGTGACCACCATCAGCTGGGCCTGCCTCCCAGCCTGACCAGTGTGGCCCCGCAGAGTCACCACAGCCCGGGCACCACAGCCCACTTGATCTACAGAGCAAAACCTCCAGCTCGGGGCTGTGGGGAGCGTGGGGACAGGGGGCAGGAATGGCAGCCAGGCCAGTGCAGGTGTACTCTCCTTGGGCAAAGGCTTTGTGGGAGATGGGATGTCCCAGGAGAAGAGCAGGACACAGTGTGTGTGCAAGAGAGACATGCAAACAGTCTGTCATGCTGCCAGGTGCCAGCTTGGGGCTGTTGCCTCTTGCAGCCACCATTTTGATCACTGTCCTCTCACCACAGCTCAGAGAGCTTGTTCTTCCCCCCATGGAAGGACAGCAGATGACTAGGTCAGAAGTCCAGGTGTGCACTGAGGGGACATGTGAGCATCCACATCCTGTGTGGGGAGAAATGAACCCAAATGAGCACAAATGCCATCAGCTATTTGTGTGGGGGCCATGGAGGCCTGTGGGGTGGTGTATCAATGTTACTTCATGTTGAAACTGACTTCCCCAAGAAACCACCTGAATGCAGTACTGGAATGTGCTTCCTTGAACCAAGGTCAGTGTGATCTCCCTGGAGACCCGATACAGCTCCACCACCCAGACCCAGCTGCTCCCCAGTTTTGTGACTGACAGCGGCACCATCTCTGCTCACAGACATGTTAGGATTATTTCCTGCAATTCTCGCATGTACTGTTTGCATTTTAGAGCCATTTGTCCCCTCCCTGTTCACATGGGCATCGCATGAGTGCATCACTGCTCTCTACCCCAGTGTAGACAGGCACAAGACCTTGTCCACCAGCTCCTCTAACCTCACCAGTGCCACTGTTTTCTACAGCACTCTCATCCTTGACTGTGGGATGCCCAAACAGCCCTCACAAGACAGTTTGACACAGGTTTTTTTCTACACCATCCCCACATCCCTGCTCAATCCCCTCATCCACAGCTTAAGGACCAGAAAGGTTGAGTACAAGTGAGGCATTGAGAAAAATGGTCAGGAAAGCTTTGAGGTGCACAGAGAGCCCATCAACATGCTGGCCTGCTGCTCTCTTCTGAACAGGCCCAGAGGACCTGGACAGCATTTGCTGTGTCCCAGAAACTCACCTGGAAGGTTGAAATATAGAGAAAACTTTTGGTGTGGGAAGGGACAGACAGGTGCTGGTGGAACTGGCTGGTGTGACTGTGAGACATCTCTCCAACACCTCAGAAAAGTCCTGGCTCTCAGGGAGGATGCATGGTCCTCTGAGAAAGAAAATATCAAAAATGACTTATCATAGAATCATAGAATAATTGTGGTTGGAAGAGATCCTCAAGATCGTTGAGTCCAACCATAACCTAAATCTGGCATTAAACCATGTCCCTAAGAGCCTCATCTATCTGTCTTTTAGACACCTTCAGTGATGGTGACTCCACCACCTCTCTGAGCAGTCTGTTCCATTGCTTCAAAACCTCTCGGTGAAGAAAAGTTTCCCACTATCCAATCTGAACCTCCCCTGGCACAACCTGAGGCCATTTCCTCTTGTCCTGTCACTTGGTACTTGGCAGAAGAGACCAACACCCTCCATGCTCCAACCTCCTTTCAGATAGCTGTAGAGAGTGATAAGGTCTCTCCTCAGCCTTCTTTTCTCCAGACTCAATCCCCCAAGGTCCCTCAACTGCTCCCCATCACACTTGTGCTCCAGTCCCTTTAACAGCATTGTCACCCTCCTCTGATCTCTCTCCTGCACATCAATGTCTTCCTTGTTATTTAAAGTGCGACCTTCCCAGTGCCGAGTACGAGGGAATGATCACTCTTCTAGTCCTGCTGGCAACACTATTGCTGAAAGAAGTCAGGAGGCTGGTGGCCACCTGGGCACACACTGGCTAATGTTCAGCTGCTGTCAATCAACACCCCAGGTCCCTCACTTCCAGGCAGCTTTCCAACCACTCTCCCTGAGACTGTAGCGTTGCCTGTGGTTGTTCTGACCCAAGTGCAGGATGCGGCACTTGGCCTTGTTGAACCTCATACAAGTGGCCTCAGCCCAACCCTCCAGCCAGTCTAATCTATCTGCAGAGCCTTCCTACCGTCCAGCAGATGAACACTCCCACCCAATTTTGTGTCATTTGCAAACTTACTGAGGATTCACTTGATCCTCTCATCCAGACCATTGATAAAGAGATTAAACACAACTGATGCCAATACTGAGCCCTGAGGACACCACTCATAATCGGTCACCAACTGGATTTGACTTCATTCAACACAACTCTTTGGGCCCAGCTAAAGCATCCCTGTAGTCCCCTTGAGTCTCCTGCCAGTTCTTCCAAAAGTTATACATTCTCCTTTTATTCCCAAGTTCCAGCCACAGCTCTCTTCAGCCGGGCCAGAACTTCCTCCCTGAGAGCTCGCCTTCTGGCACAAGGGCACAGCCACTCCTGCACCTCTGAGATCACCTTCCTGAAGAGAGAACACCCTTCCTGGACTCTGTTGTCTTTCTGGACTGCCTCCCAAGGGACTCTGCCAACCAGCCTTCTGAACAGATCAAAGTCTGCCTTTCGGAAGGCCAAAGTAGCAATTCTGCTGACAACCCTCATCGAGTCCAACTCCTGTCCCTGCACAGGACACCCCACAGGTCACCCCGTGTGTCTGAGGACGTTGTCCAGTCTCTTCTTGAACACTGTCAGGTTGGGGCCGTGACACCTCCCTGGGGAGCCTGTTCAGTGTCCAGCACCTCTGGGTGAAGAACCTTTTCCTCATGTCCAACCTAAACCTCTCCCAGATCACCTTCTGCCATTCCCTCGGGTCCTGTCACTGGTCACTAAAGACAAGAGTTCAATGCCTGCCCTTCCTCCTCCCCTTGTGAGGAAGCTGTAGACCATGATGAGCTCAACTCTCAGTTTTCTCCAGGCTGAAAAAAAGATGTGACTTCAGCCACTTCTCATACGGCTTCCCCTTCAAACCCTGCAATAAGTTCATAGCCTCTTCTGGACATTCTCTAGCACGTAATATCTTTTTAATACTGTGGCACCCAGCCCTGCAAACAGTGCTCCAGGTGAGGCTGCAGGAGAAGACTCTAGAACATAGGAGAGACCCTAGATCAGCATCAATGCTGCAATCACCTCTTCTCCACACTGAAAAATAATAAACTATACACTTTACTAAAAAAGAAAAATAATTTTATTACAAGCTTTTGAAATCATTCTCTGTAACTAGACTAGGAAAACTCTTAAATTAACTGTACAAGCTAAAAGGAAATTACACAAAGAGACAAAGTCAGAAGAAAAAAGTACTAAGTACCTTGAAGTATTAATGAGTTCCACTGAGGGCAAGAACCACTAAGCCTCCCCAGGGACTCGTTAGAGCAGAGGATTGGAGGCCATGGTGGCAGATAAACAAAGGGAAATGTGCAGGCAGCTGAGGTGCTGAGAAAACCCTGGTTTTGTTGGGTGAAGCACAGAGGCCAAGGCCTGACCCCCAGCCCCTGGGAAGGCAGATCCTGTCCCTCACACATTGCTCAGGGCTCTTCCTGGGCCAGGGGGATGTGGGCTGTGTGATGCTGAGTGAAGGACAATGGTGTGACAGCTCCCAGCCTTCCTGGGGGTGTGCAAGGAGGCCATGAGGTGCCCCAGTGCCTCAGGACAACATGTCTCCTCACAGGCCTTGGTGGCAGAGGCGATGGCCATAGCCAAGGGGACAAAGACTTGGGTTCTCTTGGTGACATCCAGCCTTGCCAGTGCCCTTTGCCATCTCCACCACAGGTTGTCCTACACTGTCCCACAGCTGCTTCTGTTTCCCTGCAGGCTGTAAACACCCATCTTGCTTCCTCCCCTTGCTCTCACCCTGGTATTTCCATACATTGACTGATGTGTCTCGACTCTCATGCTCTGTTCCTTGAAACACAAGGAGATGGACTGATCTCATGCTCCTTCTGGGTGATTTCTCGTGCTCTGTGTCATCTTCTATGACATATCATAGAAGATGACATATCATAGAAGATGAGAATGACATATCATAGAAGATGAGAATAAAGATGTTCAACAGTGTTGTCCAAGTGCTGATCACTGAGAGATGACACCAGTAACTGGCTGCATGGAGGACTTTGTACCACTGATGATATTTGTGCCAGCTTCCCACCCAGCCAACATCCCACCCAGCATCCACCTCTTGAGCCCCATCAGCATCACTCTGGCCAGAAGGAGACCATGTCTGAGGCCTTGCAAACACCCTGTACACAACATGCCTTTCTTTCCCCTGTCCATTTGGGTTCAGCAGTCCCTTCCTTGTCCTTCACATTCCTGGAAATGGCTTCAGGACCACATGTCCCATCCCCTTCCCAGGGAGGGAGGTAGGGTGGCCAGCCTGTAATTCTCCATGCATTCCTGCTCTACTTCAAGATGGGTCTGCATTTTCTGAAGACCCCAGAATCATTTTGGTTTCTATGACACATTTGAGAGCACAATCTGGAATCATGGCTAAGGGTGACGTAGCAGACTGGAGCACTTGCAATGATCCTGTCCAAGGCAGCTGAGATGAATCTCATTGATCCAACGAGGTTTGTTCCTGGAGTCACAAACAAATATCAGGGTTCCATCAAGCATCCGCATCTGAGCTGCCCTCCTGGACTCCTTATGCACCCAGGGATGTTCAGAGACTGAGTCTGTCCCTTTTTCACACAGAGGCAGGAGTCACAGTGTCCCTCTGGACTCCTGGTAGGACAGTCAAAGGATGGGAAGTATCTCATACCTTTGGTGTGTCACCTGCTCTGTACTCATCTCAGATTTCCCACATCATGAGGAATGGACACATGGACCTTGGTTCAAGGAAGAAGATCCCAGTTCAGGAAGCAGGCCTTCATGGTACCCCCACGGAACAGCTGATGGCATTTGTGCTCGCTTGGGTTCATCTCACCTCACATACATGATGTGCATGTTTACAACTCACCTGTACAGTGCAACATGGACTTCAGACCTATTCATTCAATGTATCTTCATGGAAAGAAGAACAACCTCTCTGAGCTAAGGTGGGAGGCCAGGGTTAGAAATGGTAGTCCTGAGGGGCCAGTGCATGATGATTGACCTGAGGCTCCTTCCAAAGGGGTGTCCAGTGCACACGGGCACCAGTCGTACCCTGCTCTGTTGGTCCTGCAGGTCTCTGGCAGGAGGCCTGGCTGTGAGAGGACACTGCTGTGTGCCAACCCTGCACACACACACTGCTCAGCTGTACAATGGTGTTTGCATCCGTGGGCAACTTTCTTGGGCTTGTTCTTGAGAGAAACTCTGTAAAAAGACATAAACATACAGGCACTGCCCTGAGGAGATCACCCTTCATTATGCATGCCAGCTCTGTCACAGCAGTGCCCATTGCCTGTCCTTGCCTGCGGTTACAGGTCTCATACACAGCAGGATGGTGACCAAGCTGCCAGAGCACTCAAGCCTTGAACCAACACAAGGGGTGGGAAGGAAACTGTGGAAGTGGAAAAAAAACAGCCCCCGAAGATCCAGAGATGGTGCTCCCCAGTCACACTGCCGTACCTGCACTTCATTTCCTTCCATACAAACGCACAAACTGTCCCTGCAGCTCCAAAAATACCTTGGAGTAAGGATTTCAGGAAATATTCCCAAATATCTGTGGTGGTCTTTATTATGGTTAAACACATAAAAACAACACTTTATTTAAAAATCCACTCAGACAGAAAGGCACATAAGAGAGTGAATTACAAAGGGGATGACAATATTCTAGTGACTAAAAATAAACCACCATCACAACAAAAAAAAAAAAAAAGGCAAAATTAAAGAAAAAAAAAACAAACCACAAACAAAGAAACAAACAAATCACACAAAAAGAGAAGATGTAATACAATGAATTGTTCTATAACTGCTATGCAGAAGCTGATGAGAAGACTTGCTTCAGGAAAATATCAGTCATCAGTTTGCACAGGGCATCCTTGATCTCCTGGTTCCTCAGGCTGTAGATGAGGGGGTTCACTGCTGGAGGCACCACCGAGTACAGAACAGACACCACCAGATCCAGGGATGGGGAAGAGATAGAGGGGGGCTTCAGGTAGGTGAATATGCCAGTGCTGACATAGATGGAGACCACGGCCAGGTGAGGGAGGCAGGTGGAAAAGGCTTTGTGCCGTCCCTGCTCAGAGGGGATCCTCAGCACGGCCATGAAGATCTGCACATAGGAGAAAAGAATGAAAACAAAACATGAAAATGCTAAACAGGCACTGACCACGAGAAGCCCAAGTTCTCTGAGGTAAGAGTGTGAGCAGGAGAGCTTGATGATGTGGGGGATTTCACAGAAGAACTGGCCCAGGGCATTGCCCTTGCACAGGGGCAGTGAAAATGTATTGGCCGTGTGCAGCAGAGAATAGAGAAACCCAGTGGCCCAGGCAGCTGCTGCCATGTGGACACAAGCTCTGCTGCCCAGGAGGGTCCTGTAGTGCAGGGGTTTGCAGATGGCAACGTAGCGGTCATAGCACATGATGGTGAGAAGAAAAAATTCTGCTGAAATGAAAAAGAAAAACAAAAAGAGTTGGGCAGCACATCCTGTGTAGGAAATAACCCTGGTGTCCCAAAGGGAATTTGCCATGGATTTAGGGACAATGGTGGAGATGGAGCCCAGGTCGAGGAGGGAGAGGTTGAGCAGGAAGAAGTACATGGGGGTGTGGAGGTGCTGGTTCCAGGCTATGGTGGTGATGATGAGGCCGTTGCCCAGGAGGGCAGCCAGGTAGATGCCCAGGAAGAGCCAGAAGTGCAAGAGCTGCAGCTCCCGTGTGTCTGTGAACGCCAGGAGGAGGAACTGGGTGATGGAGCTGCTGTTGGACATTTGCTGTCTGTGGGCATGAGGACCTGTGCAAGGAGGAAAATATAGTGATGGTTTAGATGAAACTACTCTGGGACAAACCAAAGGTATTTCCCACAGACCCTCCCACAAAGAGACACTTTTTTTTTTTCAGGAAAACGTGCTGGCTGGAGCCCTCGTCGGTGCTTGATGAGTGTGCAATGAAGAGCAGGGTCTCTGCCCAGGGGCTCTTGAGGAGTCAGCCTGACCCTGTGTGATTGGGTGGCAGGGGCCAGTCCTGGGGTTCAGCTTTGTCAGCTGGAAACGCTCCTGGTGCAGAAGGGACTGTCACCATCTGTATCCCCAGGCCTGAGAAACTGAGTTGGAGAGGTTTGGGGTTTCTACAGTTCCTTCTGCCCTCCCACCCTGAAGAGTGTTCTTGGGTATCAGAAACCCTCAGCATTTCTGGTGCACTCAGGGAGAACAGAGCGAGTCCTGCGAGACCAGAGGATGCCTGTGGGTCAGTGCAGAGTGAAGGCAGCTGCTCTGTCCCCCTCTCTTGCTCGAGCTGCCCTGGGCTGGCACCTTTCTGAGATGGAGACTGATCACACTCCCATGTTACCCTGAAAAGCCCGCAGACACTGCTGAGATCAGCACCTCTGCCTTCATTATGATGCTTTCAGAGAACACACAGATGCTGTAGGACAGGTTTGCATCCTGGAGGGAAGCTCACAGCTTGGAACGAAACCACAAGCAGACAGCAAATAGTCCTAATGAAGGCATTTGATTCAGGGAGCCTCAGCTCACACCCCAGCCCCACAGACTGCATTGCCCTCACCCCACAGGGCAGAGCAAAGCTGGGACACGTGTTCCCATGGACACACCTGCAGGAAAGGACCCACAAGATCAGGCTGTGACTCTGCAGCTGAAACTGCCATCCCCAGAGAGCCTGAGAGCAAGAACAAGATCCCCTCAGCAGTGACCCAGAGCAGGGGAGCAAGAAGGACAATGCGGTGAGGGTGGGTGTGAGAGAGGCCAGGGCAGAGGCAGCCGGGCACTCAGACAGCGTCACCCTTCCCCAGCTGTGCAGCCACCTCCCAGACACCAACATTGCCGGGCAGCTGCTCTCAGCCCCTGTGCTCTGCAGAGGAACTGGAGCTCTGGCTGCACAGGAGCTGCTTCATGCCTTGGAGCCCCCGGCCCTGAGGGCAGAGGCTTTGCTGGGTGGGACAGGAGGCCAGGGGGGTGCTCACAGGAGGGATCGGCACTGCAGGGGATCACAGGGACTTTTCTCTATTCTCCCTCTCATAACCATTCCAGGTTCAGTTTCGTCCCATTTCTGATCATTTCCCTGCTGCCTGGATATTCTCCCCCTGGGAGGTGTTTCCCTGTCCATGTCTCTTCCCTGTCAGTGCTCACAGACCCCATTCCACCCTCTGTGCCCTCCCCCGGGCCCTACAGATCCTGCCTGTTCACAGGGCACTGCCTGGGGGCATCTTCCTGTTTGCAGGCTGGAAAACAGGACAGGTCAGACTAGGCTGAGGGGTCCAGCCAAGGTGATGCAGGTGCTGTGCACAGGCAGAGGGGTGGTGAAGGGATGGTATGAGCCTTCTGGCAGATGTACTGATCACTCAGAGTTGCAGTTCAGGAGTCTCAGTGACTTGTTTAAGCCTGAGAGCTCATTTTCATTTTATCCTTTCCTGCACCCCCCACCCCTTGGGAGAGGAAACTGAAAAGGCAGGCTCAGGAAAGCTCCTTATCTGTCTGGTAATCCTTGCATTGATCTTCTTGAGACATCCCCTTGGAAAAATGCTGGGGGTGATCTGGAGCTGTGAGCAGCTCTGACCCACACAGCACCCTCTCCACAGCAAAAGCATCTTTCCTGCCCTGATAGGGGTCACTCCTTCCACCCTCAGCGCTGTGGGGATCTCCTTGGCAGGGACCCTGCTCTGCAGGGCAGCCCTGGGCACCCCTGGGTGCAGAAACAGCTTCACACACCTGGAGTCATCCTCAGCAGGAGGCAGTTGCCACTGATGGTTTATGAAGGAATTCCCTGCTCTGCTGCATGTTCTCCTTAGCTGTACAAAGAAGTTTCTGATAGTTTTACTTACCTGTCTCATATGTTTTACCAGTGTCAGGAAATCCCACCATGATTTGCAGATGCAATGACGTGCAGCCACAGACCTGCTCTGTGTGAAGATTTTTCTCCTTGTGAACTCACAGCAAACCTCCCACCCCACACTGCATTTCCCCTCTCTTTCCGGCTCGTCTCCCGTTGCAGGCAGAGCCCTCAGCCCTGCTGCGCTGTGCAGACGAGCTGCTCCTGGGCAGAGCTGTCTCTCTGCAGCGCTGCCGCTTGCCAGGAGCTCCCTCTGTCCCAGGAGCCCAGCCCAGCTCAGTAGCACAGGAGCAGCCCAAGGCGCTTTAATGACCCCTCCGGTGGATTTGGTGATGTGTCCATGGACCTCAAACACTGAGGGCAAGTTGAAGAAGTCAAACTCAGATCTAAACTTCAAAGTTTCTTGTAATGTTAATGAATCCCACTGAGGGACACAACTGAGAAACCATCCCCAGGGTCTGGTTAGAGCAGAAAACTGAAGCAGAACTAAGGGTAATGAAGCGGAAAGTAGCTCTGATGATCAGTAAACCTGGATGTGCTTCATTAACCAAAGGGCCAAGCCCTGACCTCCAACCTGGGAAGGCAGATCCTGTCCTTCCCACGTTGCCCAGGGCCCTTCCTGGACAGTGTGATGTGGGGCTGTGCAAGGCCAAGGGCAGGACTATGGTCCCACACCTCCCAGGGTCCGGGCTGGGGACAAGGAGGGCATGAGGCCCCTGTGCTGGAAGGACAAGGTGTCTCCTCACAGGCATCAGAGGTGGAGACAACAACCATAGCCAAGGGGAGAAGGAGTTGATGTCTGGTGGGGGCTTTCAGCCTCTTTACATCCCTTGATCATCTCCACCACAGCCTGTCCTGTGCTGTGGCATCCCCTGCACCTCTTTCCCTGCAGGCTGCAGACATCCCCCCTGCTGCCCCACCTTGCTCTTGTCTGAGCATCTTCCTTCCTTTGCTGAGATCTCTGCATCCTCCCCAGCTGTTCCTTGGAGCACAAAGCCTTGGGCTGATGCAGACTCCCTCTGCTGACCTGCTCCACCACAGCACTGCCCTTCCAGTCACATTCCTTCCTGCTCATGTCCAGCCTGGACCTCCCCAGCTGCACTTTGGGCCATTATTTCTTTCTCATGCTCTTTCCCACTATTTAGAAAACCTCCACCACCTCTGAAACCACCCTTCAAGCACTCTCAGACTTCTCCTGCACTGCTGCATCCTCCCCAGCACTGCTGGGCCAAAGCAGCCCAGGTCCCTCAGCATCCCACACCATGTGCACAAGGTGTTGAACCTGCCTTGGCAGAGCCCTGCACTCTCCAGTTCCTCCCTGCTTCTCCAAACTGGGAAGCCGCACACTGGCACACCCCCGTGTGTGTGGGGTCACAGCAGTGCTGAACCGAATGGGATGAGAACTCCAGGTGTCTGTGTGCCCATGCTCCTCCTCATGCAGCCCCGTGTGCAGCTGCCTCGTTCATGGTGAGCGTGCACCACGGGCTGGTGTGGGGACCTTGGAGTGCCCAGGCCCTTCTCCTCAGGGTCACTGCTCAGCGTGTCAGGTCCTTCTCTGTCCTGATGGACGGGGTTATTGTCCCACCCTGATACATCACAGCTTATTTTTCCTTGTACAAAGGAATAGTTTTCTGTTGGGCATATCATAGATTTTCTCAAGGTCTGGACTCTCCCTTGACTGAAGCTCTATTTGCTCAGCTTTTAATGTTTGTACACAGGTGGTTTATCCTGATAAGGGTGTCTCTCCCAACTTAACAGCATGAGGAGTTACAGGACACTACAAATACCACCTCCTAGAGAAACTCTGGGGGCTTGGGGGTCTGGTGTTCATAATGGCAGTGGTCTGGAGTCAAAGGGATAGTTTCCATTCATGTGGGAGAGCAGCAGAAATGTGTGGAGCTCTGCCTGGGGACAGACAATGTCAGCTGAAGGTTGAGGAGTCACCATGAGAGGGCAGAACAACATGGGCAGGGTTGTGGCTACTGGACATCAAGTACAGGTTCACTGATCAGGAAGAGGAATTAGATGAGGCCTCCTTCAGACAAATTAAAGAAGCCTCATGTTTCCAGGGCAGTGTCCTCATGGCTGACCATGGGTGACTGAGGAGTCAGTGAGGTGAGGTGCCCTGTGGGACTTTACACTTGCAAACCAGAAAGAGTTGGTCAGGGATGGAACAGTCAGGGATGGGAAAGTGGCGCTGAGGCTCCTGGAAGATGATAACAAGGCAAGGAGCAGGATTTCAGGAGAGCAAGCTTTGGCCTGCTGAGGGACCTGCTTGGGTCCTATGGGACATGACCTTGGTGTCTGCAGTGCTTTTCTCTCACATTTCCTCCATCTTCTCTCCCACCTGCTGTTGTGCAGCGTTTTTTACCCTTTCTCAAATACAATATCCCAGAGGTGCTGCCGGCATCACTGAGTGGCTCAGTTTTGGAAGGAGTGGGTCCATCTTGGAGTAGCTGAAATCAGCTCTGTCTGACATTGGTCAGACTCCTGTTGTCTTCTCAGAGAGGTGACAACTGTAGCACACCCTCACTCACCCCAGTTCCAGGACTTTGCCATGTAAACCCGGTACAGGGTGACAGTGTGTTGGGTGTTACAAACTACTTGATCATGGAGCAGCAGTGGAAAAAATCTTCTGTCAGCAACCTGAAGAGGTCTCCAGTCAATGAGCAGGTTCCTATGGGGAACTGCAATTGTTCTGACATTCACTGGCCATGCAAAGCTACAGGTGCCAACAGTTCAAAGGATCTTGGGCCAACTTCTTACCATGTCTGCTTGGTGGGCAACAAGGGTGGTGCTCACCTGGATCTGGAACTGGGAAACAAGGGAGAGCTGGTGAGGGATGTGAACATCACTGTCCACCTTGGCTGTCGTGACTAGGACAGAGTGGGGTCCCAGGCACCAGAGGGGAGGGAGGAAGGCCAGCAGCAGAGCACAGGCTGGTGGGTTCCAGAGGAGAAGACTTTGACATACTAGGGGGCTGATACAGGTGCTTCCATGGGAAGCATCTCAGAAGAATGAAGGAGCTCAGCAAATCTGACAAGCCTTAGAGAACAGTCTGCTCCAAGGACAAGAACTTTCAATGAAAATTCCCAAGAATAGAAGCATTTATCTCGTGAGGTTGCTTGTTTGAACTGATGGAGGTCAAGGGCACAAAGGCAGCACACAGGAGGTGGAAGCAGGGGGAGCTGCAAAGGAAGAATTTAGAAAGCTTGTTCATGGATGTGGGGATGATGCCAAAGCTCCCCATGACTTGATACCTCAGGGGGAGGGTGATGACAGTAAGATGAGCTGTCTTGGCTTCATTTGCAGTAAAAGAATAGTCAGGGTGAATGTGGGCCTGCTGCTGAACTTTGTAAGAGTAGAATCAGACAGGACTGGGGTTCTTCATGGCTTCTTTACCTCCATCTTCACCAGAAAAGTCTCCTGGGACTTTGTTCCTGAAGGCAGGAGTCTGGAGAACACCCAGCAGTGGATGGGGCTTAGGTCAGGGGTGACCTGAGCAAACTCAGACACCATTACAGAACAGGAGATGGGTCACTTGGCCAGCTCCCTGAACACAAGTATCGCTGTGCTGTGGCACCTGAGATTCCCAGGAACACCCACCTCTAGGTCCAAAGTTGTGTGATTCCTCTTGAGGTGTCCTGGCCCATCTCCTCACTCACATGGTGATTTAAGCACCCACTTCTCTGACATATTCAGTCTTTATCAGGAGATTCTTTAGACCAATATTTATTGGAGACTGTTGATATCAGCTGTTCTGGAAATGAGGTCTTTGGGAGGGGGACGGAAATATAAGATATTTGCATTTATTACTATTTGTTATGGAAATGCTCACTGTTTGGCTACAGTTCAGAAATCTCTGAAATCATCCACACCAGACTTTAAGACTTTTGGAGAGTGCTGCACAGAGCCTTGGCTTGTAAGGGCGTTTTGGATGTTAATGAGCCCTCTGCTGCCATGATCCTGAACTGCAGCTACTGAAAGAATGCACAAACCTCTAACGAAGTAAAAGATGGAACCCAGCCCCATGTTCTGAGGGTGTTTGGGAGCCCACGAAGGGCCATCACTGACACAAGCAGTCCCTGTCCCTGGAGGCTGGACAAGGAGAAGCCTGGAGACAATGGTCAGAGGTGGTAAAGGTGATGTGGAGGTGGCTCTGGTGCCATGTCAGCCCTTCATGTTTGTTCGTCATCAGAATGGCCAAGTCCTCACCCCAGGACCAGACAAAGGAGACCCTTTCACTCTTACATTTCTCAGGCTCTGCCTGTGGTCACTGGGAGGGTATTTGTGTTTTGGGGGTGGGTTTGGTGCCAAGTGCTCTTGCTTTAACCACAAGGCTCTGGTTTTCTGAAGACTTGGCAATGCCTATGACGTCCCCCAAACCCATTCAGCTTCTTTCACAAACCTGGCAATGGTCACCAATCACCTGAGCTGTCCAAGTCCCAAACTTGCTCGAATCCTCAATTTGGATCCATGCTCCAGTACTGAAATGCACAAGTTCCTTCTGCTGCTGCCCTAAAATAAAAAGAAAAATCAGTCTATTCCACATTAGCATGGCCAGCCCACGGTCTTTAGGTGTTCTTCTTTAACACACTTACTGCTACACGTAGACCACTCTCTTCCTGCACTCCCATGTGTCTCACAAACCTTTCACTCTTGTCCTCCAGTAATGGGCCAACACTCCAAGATGCTGGTGCTTCCTCCAGGCTCATGGATGATTCCTGAGGTCCATCCAAGTGTGGGCAGTGTAAGAGAGGAGCAGAGCAGGCTCAGCTCCGGGGCCATGACTGAGCACAAACACCCCAGCAGCAGCCATTCCCCATCTCCCAGGCACAGCCAAGCCCACAGCATGCAAATGGCACTGCCATATATCATTAGTCCAAAAAAGCCTGCCTTCTTTCCAAAATCAACAACAATCTTTCTACTATTCCCCTTCGACCCCCAGATATCAGCCGCATTCGACTTGTGGCTCAGACATGGTTGTAAGGATTTGCTGAAGTCATCAGCCATCACCCTTTACTACCCCACATCCCCTGACCCTCTCCCACACCACACATGGCCGGTCACTGCTGCTCAGGGCCTCGCGCTCTACAGAAGAGGCCTTGAGCTTCTTGGCTCTTCCTGGTGCTTGTTATATTCTTCCTCACTCCCTCCAGATCTCACGGTGAGATTTCTTGTTCATGACAGGGCCTTTGTAACCAGCTCTTCTGAAATGGTTGTCCTTCTGTGATCATCTGTGCAGAAGAAGCGATCACAGAAAAGCACCAAATATGTCAAATCTGATGCCGAGTGAAATGCAATAAAACCTTGTTGAGCCAGCTCCGTAGCTCAGCAAGGAGTTTCTCCTGAGAAAGGGATCCAACCTCTGCCACTCTCTGCAGAGGCACATGAACAGTGTCCATGCACCTGGGGACACAAAGAGTGACTTTGGCAAGATCACCCTCTATCTGGACCATTTAGATCTGTACCTGTGGATGGGGTATCAAGCCTTATAGTACAGCAAAGACTGGAGTTCTGAGCTCTCTTCAACTCCCTGTGTGACAGTCTGTAAAATTAATTAACCCAGTGAAAAAGTTGGTTTTGATTCTCTTCACAGCCTGAAGCACCACATGGCTCAGGAGACAATCCAGGATACCCAACCAGCACTCACATGCTCTGCACTTAAAGTTCAGGTGTTCCTGGGAATCTCAGCAGACACGTCACGCTGATATCTGGGTTCAAGGAGCTGGTCAAGAGCCTCGTCTGCATTTCTGTAACGGTGGCTTTGCTGCCTGGCTGATGTGCAGACTCTGTACATGGATGCTGACACCTCTTGAACAACCTGCTCTGAAAGGATGAACAAGGTGGTGTTTTCTTTCTGGAAGGGTATTAGGACAGCAAACAAGAGGAAGCTGGATTGGAGGAAATGAAAAAGGAGACAAACGTTGTGATCAGGGTTGTTTATGGTTACTTGTAAAGCAGCCTTGCGCCTCATGCGAATTATTTCTGTGATCAGAGGGAACCTGAGAGCTTTCTCCAAATCAGAAACATGAAGGGGAAGGAAGGAAGGAAGGACAGTGTCATTCAGTCTCTAAGGCACCTCAAGAGGTGTCTTGACCAACCTCCTCCTAAAAGCAGGGTCAGACCAGATTAGTGAGGGGTCTATACAAACACATAGTGGTAACTTTCTGATGTAGAGTGGATGCACACTGCTGGGAAACAGCTTCCAGTGCTTGACTGTCCTCAGGAATGGAAAGTTTTTCCCTTTATCTACTGTCCTTCTAAGCCAAACCATCCAGATAGCCTTTTACCCATCTACTTGCACACTGACACAGACCATAATATCCTACCCTGGACACAAGCACATTGTGGGGGATGATGCTGAATGCCTTGCTGACTTCCAGGCAATAGACCACCCCTGCTCTGCCCACATGCAAACTCTGTCCTTTCCTCACAGAAAGCAAAGAGGATGGACAGGCAGAACCTGCCCTGGGTAAACCCCATCACCTTCTCTTCCAGACATCCAGAAATGGGGTCCCAGTGGACATGTTCTGGGGCACAGCCCTTAGTTCCCCTGCTCACCCATTGGCCATTTTGAAAAGTGCACACACTGTGTGAGAGCTGCCAGTGGTCAGGGACTCCCCCCAGTGTCCATGAGCTTTCCAAAATGGTGGAGAGTGGCCTCCCTGTGACATCGTCCTGCTGTCTCAGCTCCTGGGATGCTGCCCCTGCTGTCCCATAGACTGGAAAGGATTGTGTTAGTTCCAGTGACCCCTGACTTGATCCCCATCCTCAGCTGATTGTTCTCCAGATTCCTGTCTCCAGTCACACAGTCCTGGGACACATGCGGGTGAAGATGGAGGACAAGAAGACACAGGGATTCTCACCTCTTTCCCTTATTAAATTCATCAATGGCCACGCAGTGTCTTTGTTTCTCCTTTAACTGTTCCTGCAGTAGTAACAGCTCATTATGGGCCCTTGAAGTGCCTTAGAGGTCCAGACTGAGTTCTGATCTGGGCTGTTCTGTGCTTGGAGGCTGCTGTCCTTGCAGACCAGATGAACTCACTTCTGCCACCCTGCCTGGCAGTTCATTCCATCTGTGTCACAGCTCTGTCTGCAGCACTGGCAGCTCCAGCTCCCCCAGGCAGGTCCCTGGCTGAGGCCATTGCCTCACATCTGGGCTGGACCACCCCAGCTGTGGCACCAGCCCAGCTCTGACCTGCCACAGGAAACCTGGTACCAAGTGTCCAAGAGCCCATGTGTGCAAAGGCTTTGCTTCAGAGCACAGACATGACATGGCCAAAGACTGATGAATGTCCCTTTGCACCTAAGAGTATAAAAGCAGAACAAAATGCCTAAGTTCATTCAACTGAAGATATTTCTCCCCCAGTTTGCAGAAATTAGATAATTTGCTGTAGCATTCCTCGTGTCCTATGTAAGGATGGGACAAGAAAATATGATTCTCATAGTGATTTATTTTTTTAAAACTAAATCTACAGTACTGGAAAGAAGTGTCTCTGAAGAGGAGAGAGAATCAACATCACTGATTACTTCAACTTTGAAGTTGTGCCCCTGGAGCCCCAGAGGCATGTGGAGGGAGCCCAGAGGGGACAGAGAAAGGGACATGAGGGGCTGCTCCTGTGCTGCTGAGCTGGGCTGGGCTCCTGGGACACAGGGAGCTCCTGGCAAGCGGCAGCGCTGCAGAGAGACAGCTCTGCTCAGGAGCAGCTCCTCTGCACACGCAGCAGGGTTGAGGGCTCTGCCTGCAGCACCGAGGGCACAGGAGTCAGGCACAGAGAGGGGAAAGGCAATGTAGGTGGCTGCTTGCTGAGGGCTCATTGAGAGACAAATCTTCACAGTCCTTACACGGTAAGTCTCTGGCTGTTGGACAATACTACTACATTTCCTGGAGAGAGACCCTAAAGATGATACATCCCACAATTTACAGGATCTGTCAGGTCTCTCTCACAGTATCTCTGCTGTAGAGAAGAACACACTCCAGAGCAGCGCTTCCCTGTGGCACCATCAAGGGGAAAGTGCATCATGGCACCTTCTGCTGAGGGTGACTGCAGGGGGAGCTCCCAGGGGTGCCCAGGGCTGTCCTGCAGAGCAGGGTCCCTGCACCCCAGGGCTGTGCCGGAGCAGGGACTCTGCCACCTGCCAGGGTCAGCGCTCAGCCTGCCTGGGGAGATCCCAACAATACTGAGGGGAGAAGATGTCATATGAAGGAGCAAACGCTATAGGGCAGGAAATGTGTTTCTGCTGTGGAGAGGGTGCTCTGTGGGTCAGGGATGCTCACAGCTCCAGATCACCCCAAGATTTTTCAAAGGGGATGCCTCAAGGACAAGATCAGTGCAAGGATTACCAGACAGAAATGGAGCTTTCCTGAGCCTCTCTTTTCAGTTTCCTATCCCAAGGGGTGGGGGTGCAGGAAAGATAAAGTAAAAATGAGCTCTCATGCTTAGACAAGTCACTGAGACTCCTAAACTGCAACTGTGAGTGATCAGCACATCTGCCAGAAGGCTCATAACATCCCTTCACCACCCCTCTGCCTATGCACAGCACCTGCATCACCTTTGCTGGACCCCTCAGCCTAGTCTGACCTGTCCTGTTTTCCAGCCTGCAAACAGGAAGATGCCCCCAGGCAGTGCCCTGTGAACAGGCAGGATCTGTAGGGCCGGGGGAGGGCACAGAGGGTGGGATGGGGTCTGTGAGCACTGACAGGGAAGAGACATGGACAGGGAAACACCTCCCAGGGGGAGAATCTCCAGGCAGCAGGGAAATGATCAGAAATGAGAGGAAACTGAACCCGGAATTGTTATGGGAGGGAGAACAGAGAAAAGTCCCTGTGATCCCCTGCAGTGCAGATCCCTCCTGTGAGCACCCCCCTGGCCTCCTGTCCCACCCAGCAAAGCCTCTGCCCTCAGGGCCGGGGGCTCCAAGGCATGAAGCAGCTCCTGTGCAGCCAGAGCTCCAGTTCCTCTGCAGAGCACAGGGGCTGAGAGCAGCTGCCCGGCAATGTTGGTGTCTGGGAGGTGGCTGCACAGCTGGGGAAGGGTGGCGCTGTCTGAGTGCCCGGCTGCCTCTGCCCTGGCCGCTCTCACACCCACCCTCACCGCATTGTCCTTCTTGCTCCCCTGCTCTGGGTCACTGCTGTTGGGATCTTGTTCTTGCTCTCAGGCTCTCTGGGGATGGCAGTTTCAGCTGCAGAGTCACAGCCTGATCTTGTGGGTCCTTTCCTGCAGCTGTGTCCATGGGAACACGTCTCCCAGCTTTGCTCTGACCTGTGGGGTGTGGGCAATGCAGTCTGTGGGGCTGGGGAATGAGCTGAGTCTCCCTGAATCAAGTGCCATCATTAAGACACTTGGATATCTCCTGAGGGTTTCCTTCCAAGCTCTGTTTGTGAGCACTGCCATGTTTGCCTATCTGAAGACCCCTCCATCTCTTCCCCATCCCTGGATCTGGTGGTTTCTGTTTTGTACTCACTGGTGCCTCCAGCAGTGAACCCCCTCATCTACAGCATGAGGAACAAGGAACTCAAGGAGTCTATAAGGAAACTGTTGATTGTTTGCTTTTCAAAAGCAGTAACGAACTGACCTCCTTCTTCTGCATGTCACTTGCAATAACGTATTAGTTGTTCAACCTGGGTTCTGTAGGTGGTTGTTTGTTTGGTTGGTTTTGTTTGTTTCTTTGTTTGTTTGTTATCTTTGGTGTTTGCTTTTCTTGGTTGTATTAATGCTATCCACAAGAAAAATTATTTGTCTTCTTATGGTTGTGTCCATGTCTACCTGTCTAGTGTGTCCCGTTGTCTTTATGTAAATAAGGACCCGTACTCTCTATGTGTATGAAATGAAATAAAGGACCCCACACTGACTTATTTGCCCAGAATCCTCTCTCTGAGTTCTCTGGAGCTGCATAAGCCATGTCTGTGTGCTGAGGGGGAGTGAGTAGGAGCCACCCTGAGCTGGGTCTTCCTCCCATCCTGACCAACATGAATCTGCAGACTCACCCCACGACTCTGGGCACCACAGCCCACTTGCTCTGCAGTGCAGCACTGTCATGTTGGGGCTGTATGGAGCATGGAATGAGGGTGCAGGAACAAACAGAAAAGTCAACATAGCTCAGCTCTCTTGGGAAAGGGCTCTGTGGGGAGATGGGATTTTCAAGGAGAAGCGTGTGGCACGGAATGTGTGCAGAAAAGAGGTGGAAAGAGAAACCCTTTGCTGCAGGTGGCAGCTTGGGGCAGGTGGCCCTGGCACTGTGGCAGCAGGGCCTTCCTGAGGATCCCCTAGGCCAAATGTCTCATGCTGTCCTGGGGAGCAAGTCTGGACCTGGGTTTGCAAGCTGCCTGGGCTGGAGATCTGCTCAGCATGCTGACTGGATGAACATTCTCGGTGTCCTTCATTCTCACTGGTCCCCACTGCTGTGGGACCAGTTCCAGCATGGCTGCTCTGCTGGGCTCAACCGGCAAGAGGGCGGGGGGGCACGATTCAGGAAGGGGTGGGAGGGGTGAACTGGGAAATGCCCCAGAGAAGAAAACACCAGTGAACAGCTGAAGTGTGTGAGTGTGCAGGGCTGGCACACAGCAGTGTCCTCTCCCGGCCAGGCCTCCTGGGAGAGCCCTGAAGGACCAGCAGAGCATGGTCTGGTGTGTGCCCATGTTCATGGGACAAACTGGGGAAGTTGCCCCAGGACAGTCATCACAGACCAGCCCCTCAAAACCTCCATTTCCTTCACTGGCTCTTCTCCCCAGCTGAGAGAGGTTGTTCACCTCTCAACACAAGGACACTGAATGACTAGGTCAGAAGCCAATGTTTCCATTGTACAAATGAGATATGAGTGGCTGGGAAGTGGCTGGAGGAAAGGGATCTGCGGGTGCTGACTGACAGTTGCTGAACATAAGCCAGAATGTTCCCAGGTGGCCAAAAAGGTCACCTGCATCCTGGCTTGTAAAAAGAATAGGGTGGCCAGTAGGACTACAGAAGTGATTGTGCCTCAGTGATTGTGTTCTGAGTGCTGGTGAGGCTGCAGCTTGAATCCTGTGTTCAGTCTTGGGCCCCTCATCATAAGAAGGACATCAAGGCACTAGAGAGAATGCGGAGGAGGTGACGAAGCTGCTGAGGGGCTGGAGCACAAGTGTGATGAGGAGCAGTTGAGGGAGCTGGGGCTGTTCAGCCTGGAGAACAGGAGGCTGAGGGGAGACCTTCTCACTCTCTGCAACTGCCTGAAAGGAGGTTGGAGCATGGAGGGTGTTGGTCTCTTCTCCCAAGTAGCAAGTGACCGGACAAGAGGAAATGGCTGCAATTTGCACCAGGGGAGGTTTAGCTTGGATACTAGGAAAAAATTCTTCCCGGGCAGGGTTGTCGGGTGGTAGAACAGACTGCCCAGGGCAGTGAGGAGTCACCCACCCTAGAGGGCTGTAAAAGACATTCAAACGAGGTTCTTAGGGACATGGTTTAGTGTGAGAGCTGGGTTATGGTTGGACTCAATGATCCCAAGGGTCTCTTCCAATCGAAGTATTCCAAGATTCCATGATTCTACCTCACGTGAGAGTCCACAAAGCCAACTCAGTTGTGGACGCTGACAGAACCCTGACATTTCTGTGTGTGACTCTGGGAACAAACCCCACTGACCCAGTGAGATTCATCTCAATTAACCTGGACAAGCTCATTGCAAGTGCTCCTGTCTGTTACGTCACCCTGGCCTGTGATTCTGGATTGCGCTTTCAAAATGACAGTGCAACTGAGGAGGACCTGGCATCTGTCAAACCCATCTTCAAGAAAGGCAGGAAGGAGAATTGGAAGAATCACAGGCTGCTCAGCCTGCCTCTGTCCCTGGGAAGGTGATGGGACAAGTCCTCCTGCAGCCATCTGCAGGCACTTGAAGGACAAGAAAGGGACTTGTGTACCAAAATGGGCAGGGGAAAGAAAGACATGTTATGTGTATGAAATTGTGCCAGGCCTTGGACATGGTCCCCCTTGGTGTCCTTAGAGCTGGACTGATGCTGTCTGGACTGAAGAACTGGATGCTTGGTGGGAAGTTCACTGAAATATCAAGCCCAAATATAATCTGTGATGCAGTGTCCTCTGCGCAGTTACTTGTGTCATCCCTCAGTGACCAGCATTTGGGTCAAAACTGCTGAAAGACATTATTCTCCTTTCTGTGATGTGATGGAGATAATACAATACTGAGTGGAGACCTTGAGCAACCTCACTTGGTCACCATGCTTTGAGAAAGAGAGTGAAACAAGAAGCTGTTCAGGGATCTCTTCAAATCTGACCTACTCTATGATTCAATGAATCTTTCCCCTGGACAAATTTTTGAAGATGAAAAAAAAAAAGCAGAGGAGGAGATGGTATAAACATAAAAACAGCAGTTACTGAAGAGAATGTTTCTCCACTCAAATAGTTAGAAGGAAATATATTTGTTTAATCGGGTCAGGTCCTGTGTTATGCCTGGGTTATGAGGAGGGTGATGGGTGGGTATGGTATCATGAGGTCACTTGTGTCTCAGGAACTCATAACTGAGTTGGAAGGGTACGGCTGTGAAGGGGACAGTAGGGTCAGTTCTGTGTCTGGAAGGGACAGGCCAGCAGCAGGGACATGGCTGGGAAAGAACCTCTGTCAACATGCCCACAGGTCCTATCCAGGAAGAGGGCTTGGAGCTGGGTTCTCAAGGCTGACAAGGCTGGAAGGCACTCAAAGAACCCAGGTCTCTGTCCCCTTGGCCATGGCAGTTGTCTCTGCCACTGAGGCCCAGGAGAAGCCATGTTGTCCTCATGGCACTGGGGCCTCTCTGCCTCCTTGCAGTCCCATGGGGAAGCTGGAAGTTGTTGTACCAGTGTTGTCCTTCCCTCAGCCTTGCACTCCCAGGGTCCCAGGAAGAGCCCTGAGCCGTGTGTGCTTACATCTCATCTGTACAATGAAAACACGGACTTTTGACCTAGTATTTCATAGAATCATAGAATGTCTTCAGTAGAAAGGGACCCCAGGATCATAGAGTCCAACTCCTGTCCCGGCGCAGGACAACGACGACAGTTCACACCGTGTGTGTGAGGAGATTGTCCACTCTCTTCTTCGCCGTGGCACTCCATCGACTCCTTGCACCCCCATGGAGTGTCACACCATTGCCCTGCACTGGGCATCGCACTCCCCACATCCCCAGGAAGAGTCCTGAGACACATGTGAGGGACAGGATCTCCCTTCTTAGGGGCAGGGGCTCAAGGCTTGGCCATTGTCCTTCATCAAACAAATCAAGGGGTTTCTCAGCATCAGAGCTGCTTCACTTTGCTTTTGCCTGATGCAATCACTGCCTCCAATTATCTGCTCTAACAAGTCCCTGGGGAGGCTTTGTCAGTAACAGCCCTCAGTGGGGCCCATTAATGCTTGAAGATACTTTGGAGTTTGCTTCTGACTTGGACTTCTTGAGCAGATTCTTCAGTCTGTGCTTGGTATCTGTGGTTTATGGACTCAGCACCAAATACGCCATGGGGCTCATTAAAACACAGACAGCCCTAACGAGCGATGTTTCTTTCTGTAATATTCCTCATATCCAAAAGACTTGTAGAACTAATTGGAATGGTTTCAGTGGGACACTTAATGATGAAGATTGCAAATAAGATTTCATAAAGGAGGGTGTTTTCTCTCAAGGGTATTTTCTGTCATTTTTCAGTGTATAGAAGAAGTGACAGCAGCATTCTACACTGGACATTGATCCCGAGGGTCTCCTGTAGACATCTGCACAGGCAGGAGAACAGTCCCTTGAGGCTGGACACTGTATGGACAACCTCGCTCCTCACCCCCCACCCCCAGTCTGCAGGTTCCCTCTTTGGCCACCAGAGACTTGCACCACTTTTCCTCACATCAGACTTCTCCACTGAGCTCTGCAGGAGATGCTGCAGCTCCTGTGCACCAGCTCCACCTGCTCTCCTGTGTAAATAATGCACAGTTTAATAAACAGTAAAACACTTTCCTCAGATGTGTGTGCAAGCTGGATCTGATGAGGTCCACCATCCACAAGGGACACCCACACAAGAACTATTTTTAGACAGAGAGATAGGAAAGGATAGATAGAAACACAATTAACGTGCTGTGTACCATGTTAATTAGACCTCTGAAGACTGGGGTAAGTTTGTAACTGCCTGAGGCTCAAAGCAGAAACCACACAGTGGAGAGGCAACTGAATGACCAAAGAGCAAGTGGAGGAGGAAACCTGAGAGCACTGGGAAGGGCGAACATCCAGACAGACTGTTGGAAAGTTGTCCTTTGACATGGACATTTAGTCAGGAGAGGTGGAAACTCCTAAATGACAAAGGAGATGAAATAATAGCGTGTTGGTAATAGAAGTACAGGGGAAGACCAATATTTCTTCTCCTGCCTTTAGTACACGACCTGTTGATTCACTTTTTGTCCTTTTATTTTTTTAGTTAATATGTTAAACAAACCACCACCAAGCCCACACAAACAAACAAAAAACACCCTCAAAAACAAACAAACAAAAAACAAACAAACAAACAAAAAACACAACAAAAATATAAACACGTCCACGTTTCCAACAGACATCAGTCATTAGTTGTCTCACCATAAACAGCCAGTGCCATTTTAGGGGACCGATTTTATCCGAGGTGCTGGCCTGGGATTGGCATCTATCACAGAGGACCTGGGGGAGACCAGAGCACCTTGCAATGCAGATGGAAGTTAGGCAGGGGTTCCCAGGGCATCTACACTGGCACCAGGTGTTTGTGTCCCTGGAGCTGAAGACATTTGTGTCCTAAATCCATGCCCAGTTCTGCAAAACTCTTATTTTTTCAGAGAAATAAATCCCCCAAAATACTTAAAAAGAAAATAAATAAATGTTTAATATGTAAGAATGTAATATGTGCCATATGAAAAATCAATATGTAAAAAGCTATCCATGTACCTGAGGACATGTGTGTCTTATATCCATTTCTAGTTGTGGAAAACACTTTCCTTTTTGAAGAAAATAACCCCCCAAAGACCTAAAAAAAAGGAAAAGTACATTGAAACCTTCCTTGACTTTGAAACTTTGTCTTCAGTTCATATTTTAACTTTCATTGACATTAACTGACATCGGATGGGCCTGCAGGCATGAAGCCAAGATCATTTTGTGTCTTGCATAGAGCCCCATGCCCTCTAAACCTTCCCTGCCCAGGACTCCTCACACTTGGCTTAGAGCGAGTCACACTGAGGTGTTGGCTGGGTTTAGATGTTGGTTTAGATGGTCACCTACAGCACAGGTGCGTTCATGTTCCTTAGTCATCTCCTTTGCTCCCATTAGAAACAGAGCCCAGCATCACAATGGGATCATAAGAGAACTGAGGTTGAAGGGACCTCAGGAGTCTGCAGTCCAACCTGTCAGAAACTGGGTCAGAACAAGGTGTTCAAGCCTTCATTCAATCAGAGATTGAAAACCCGCAAGGACAGAGGCTGCTCAGCCTCTCTGGGTGACCTGCAACAGCACTTGGCTGAGCTCCCAGGGCAGGGGTGTCAAATTCATTTTCACCGGGGGTCACATCAGCTTCACAATTGCCTTAAAGGGCCGAATGTATAAATGTAGGAGTAGTTAAATTTATACAGTCCTTTAAAATTATGTTCTGCCATTTGAGGGTAACCATGAGGCTGATGTGATCCCTGGTGAAAATGAAGTTGACACTCACCTCCTAGGGAAAAAGCTTTTCCTTATGTCCTGGCTGAACCTCTCCTCTTTCACCTGCCACCCATTCTCTTTTGTTCTTCTGCCACACACCATGGTGAAGAGCCTGGCTGTGTGTTCTCCATGATCTCCTTATTGGTACTGACAGGCTGTGATGAGGTCCCTGTCAGCCTTCCCTTCTCTGGGCTGGACGAGCCCAGCTCCGTCAGCCTCTCCCCACAGGCCAAGTGCTCCAGTTTCTGGCTGTCCTGAGGCCCTTTGCTCAACCCACTCCAGCTTGCCAATATCTTTCCTGAACTGGGATCTGAGATCTGGATGGAGTATTCCAGAGAATCCCTTCCCTCCACCTCCTGGCCGTGCTCCTGGTGGCACAGCCCTGGGTGCTCCTGACCTCCCTTGCACCAGGGCACACGCTGCCTCCTGTCCAGCTCCCTGCCCACACAGACCTTTCCCACAGAGCTGCTCCCAAACAGACATCCCCAGCCTGTGCCATTGCCAGGTGAGTCCCCTGCAGGGGCAGACACTGGTGTTTGTCCTGCTGGGGTTTCCTGAGGGTCCTCCAAAGACTTGCTCTCCTCCTTGAACCCCTTCATTGAGCATAGAGGCCTGGGAGATGGTTTCAGTAAAGACCCAGGTGCAGAAGTCATTGAGTCCCTCAGTGTCAGTGTCTGCTGTTACTAAATTTCCCTCTTCACTCAGCAGCAGCTCTGTGTTCCCTTTCTTCAGCCGTGGTCTCTAACACAGCTGTTGAAGCTCTTAGTTTGCTCTTGACTTTTCTTGCAGTCGCCAACTCCAGGTGACCTTTGCCCTTCCCGAAGCCATCCCTGCACAGTAAAGCCAATGTACACGTGCTCCTTGTCTGTACCTGTCCTTGCTGTCACCCCTGGCAGCTGCTTTGTGGCCCCTGTCTGCACCTTGTGCTGTGACAGCCCAGCCCTGCTGCCCCACACGTGGTCCCACAGCCCCATGGTGCATTTTCAGCACAGGACAGGGTGCATTCGGGGTGGGGAACGGTCTCCTGACTTGATAGCCAGAGCAGTCCTTGCTGCTTTGTCACACCATGGCCTTCCTGTTGGGCAGCCTCTCCAAGCTCCTGGAGAGGTCGTGTCACCTGTGGGGTCACAGACAGCCCTGCTCCAGGGTCTGCCAGGGTCTGGGCCAGGAGAGAGTCTGGGCAGGGCTGTCCATTCCCTGAGACAGGCCCTGAGCCCAGCAGGAGGATGGACATGGCCTCACAGGGAACCTTACCCGTAAACCTGGGGTGCGCGGCCAGTGCTGGAAATGGCCCATGAGAGATGGCCAGTGACTGGGGGGTGATGAAGGCCCTGGGCCACCTTCCTGGTCTGTCCATGTCACCAAGGGCATAGAGCAGTCTCCTCTCTCCTGCACCTGCATGTCTTTGATCCCTTCCAGAAGCCCTGGCTCTGCACCACAACCCCTGGTGTGAGTCTTCACCCTGCATGGTCATGCAGCACGAGATACACGCTGATGTTTTTCTCTCTCAGGTCCTTTCCAGAACAGTCCAGTTCTCTTGAGGTTCTGCCACCTCCCCTGCCCTCTCTCCACCACCAACACCCTCTCCCCAGCAAAGCCCAGTCGGGGCTGGTCCCACAGCAGTGCCCATTGCGGGTGCTCTGGGCAGACACCCCACAGCCTTTGCCCCTCTGAAGGGCACAGCAGCTTCTGGGGGTCAGAAAGCGGTCAGCCCCAGAGGTGAGTGAACATACACGGCAAAAAGAAAAGGAGGCACCTGTGTCCTTCGTTCTCCTCTCCAGCAGATCCTGAGAGGTTTGCAACCCCTCCATCCCATCCCCTTTCCCCAGGCCAGCACAAAAGCCCTGGCCTTTAAGGTCTTCCTTGGACAGTGTCCCATGCCCAGAGGAAGCAAATGTCCAAAAGCAGCTTCATCAGCCAGTTCCTCCTCCTGGCGTTCGCAGACACACGGGAGCTGCAACTCTTGCACTTCTGGCTCTTCCTGGGCATCTACCTGGCTGCCCTCCTGGGCAACGGCCTCATCATCACCACCATAGCCTGGGACCAGCACCTCCACACCCCCATGTACTTCTTCCTGCTCAACCTCTCCCTCCTCGACCTGGGCTCCATCTCCACCACTGTCCCCAAGTCCATGGCCAACTCTCTGTGGGATACCAGGGTCATTTCCTATGCAGGATGTGCTGCCCAACTCTTCCTGTTTTTCTTTTTAGCTTCAGCAGAATTTTATCTTCTCACCATCATGTCCTACGACCACTACATTGCCATCTGCAAACCCCTGCACTACGGGACCCTCCTGGGCAGCAGAGCTTGTGTCCACATGGCAGCAGCTGCCTGGGCCACTGGGTTTCTCCATGCTCTGCTGCACACGACCAATACATTTTCACTGCCACTGTGCAAGGGCAATGTCCTGGGCCAGTTCTTCTGTGAAATCCCCCAGATCCTCAAGCTCTCCTGCTCACACTCCTACCTCAGGGAACTTGGGCTTCTTGTGGTCAGTGTCTGGTTAGGATTTGGGTGTTTTGTGTTCATTGTGGTGTCCTATGTGCAGATCTTCAGGGCCGTGCTGAGGATCCCCTCTGAGCAGGGACGGCACAAAGCCTTTTCCACTTGCCTCCCTCACCTGGCCGTGGTCTCCCTGTTTGCCAACACTGCCATGTTTGTCTATCTGACGCCCCCCTCCATTTTTTCACCAAGCCTGGACCTGGTGGTGTCTGTTCTGTACTCACTGGTGCCTCTAGCAGTGAACCCCCTCATCTATGGCATGAGGAACCAGGAGCTGAAAGTGGCACTGAAGAAAGTGATTCAATCACTTTTCTGTCAGCAACAATTAGTTACCCAAGTCTCTTCAGAAGTTATTTCCAATTCATCTCAGGATCCTCCTTTGGACTGTGCATTTTATCTGTGATAACCATGTTTATCAAAGAATTTCTTCATCCACAAAACTTCTCCAGAGGCATGAAGCCAGCCTCTCGGAACCAGAGACCTGTTTACCTGTTTCTGGGACCATGACTTCCTGTGTTGGATCTCTGTAACACAGGGTGTTTCAAAAAGATGGATCCATTTTGAAATCACTGTATCTCTGAAATTTGCTCCATCTTTTCGAAACAACCCGTAAAAGGGGATTTCCTCACTTTCTGTATTTGGAGCTTGGGCTCCTCTTCCAAAGCTGTGGTCAGCCTGAATAAATTTCCCCCCCACCAAGGCCATGCTGCTGTACTTGGGTTTTTCATGCGCTCAGGGGAGGACATGGGGCAAGATGTTACGTCATGGTGCTGGTTTGAGTGTCCATCTGTGGGTGCCCAGTGTTCCTGGAGATGGTGAAGGACCTTCAGTGATCTGCCTTGAACTATCTCACCGTGGTTTTCAGGCACCACAGCCTGCTCCTAGTGCTCTGTGCTTCAACGGGGGAATAAATGACCCACAGAAACCTATTTCTGCATTCCCCAGCTCAGGGCAGGCTGCTCTGTCACTGCGGTAGCAGAAGCAGTCTTGTGCTGGTGAGAGGGGCTGGCACAAGAGGGCTGCCAGCAACGGGTGTGAAGGATCTCTTGAAAACAAGAGCAGAGGACACAGGGGGACGGTCCTGTGTTCCTGCCATGGCTGATCCCAGCCCTTGGACTGATAGGGAGGTTGATCCTCCTCTCTGTCTCAATCCATCTATCTATCTGACCACCCTACCATGCATACATGCATGCATGCATCCATCCATCCACCCATTCATCCATCCATACTGGTACTCCATATGGGTGAGCTGCCCCATGATGTTTCTCATCCCAGTGAGATCATATAATCATTTAAGTTGGAAGAAACCCTCACGATCATCGTGTCCAGCCATTAACCTAACTCTGGCTATAAACCATGTCCCTAAGAACCTCATCTATATGTCTTTTAAACACCTTCAGGGATGGTGACTCAACCACTTCCTTGGGTAGCCTGTTCCACTGCCTGACAACCTCTTCTGTGAAGAAATTTTTCCTATTATGCAAACTGAACCTTCCTGGGTGCAACTTGTGGCCCCTTTCTTCTTGTCCTATCACTTGCTGTTTGAGAGAAGAGACCAACACCCTCCATGCTACAACCTCCTTTCAGGCACTTGTAGACAGTGATAAGGTCTCCCTTCAACCTCCTGTTCTCCAGGCTACAGAGTCCCAGTTCCCTCAACTGCTCCCCATCTGACTTGTTCTCCAGACCCCTCACCAACTTCACTGCCCTTCTCTGAACTCACTCCAGCACCTCAAGGTCTTTCTTGTAGTGAGGAGCCCAAAACTACACACAGGATTTGAGGTGCAGCCTCACCAGTTCCGAGAACAGGGGGATGATCACTTGCCTGGTCCTGCTGGCCACACTATTCCTGTTGCACACCAGGATGCTGCTGGCCTTCTTGGCCACCTGGGCACATGCTGGCTCATGTTCAGATGGGTGCTGATCAACACCCCGAGGTCCTTTTCCATTGTCAGATTCCAGTCGCTCTTCCTTAAGCCTGTAGTGTTGAATGGGGTTGTTGTGACCCAACTGCAGAACCCGGCACTTGGCATGAAACTGAACAAGTCCAAGTGCTGGGTTTTCACCTGGGATAGAGTAACACTGAGTGCAAGTGTAGATTAGGAGAGAGCGGCTGGAGAGCAGCCCTGCAGCAAGGGATCTGGAGTGATGGTTGGCCACACGGTCAACAGGAGGCAACACTGTTCCCCAGCAGCCAAGACAGTAACCCCCATCCTGGGGTGCATCAAACACAGCATGGCCATGTGGTCAAAAGACATGACTATGCTGCTGTATTCAACATTGGTATGGCCTCACCTTGAGGTCTGTGTGCAGTTCTGGGCCCCATATACTATTACAACAAGGATGTGAAGGCCCTTGGATATGTCCAGAGCAGAGTAACAAAATTGGTGAAAGGGCTGGAAAGATTGTCCTCTGAGGAGCAGCTGAGGACTCTGGGCTTCTCTTGTTTGGGGAAAAGGAGGCTCATTGCTCTCTACAGCTTCCTGAGGAGGGGACATGGACAGGGAGGTGCTGAGATCTTCTCCCTGGTGTCCAGTGATAGGACACGTGGGAATGGTTCAAAGCTTGGTCAGGGAAGGTTTAGACTAGATATTAGGAACCATCTCTTTATCAAGGTTGGTCAAAAACCGGAACAGGCTTCCTAGAGAGGTGGTCAATACCCCAAGCCTGTCAGTGATTAAGAGACACTTGGACAATGCCCTTGGTACATGATTTATCTTTTGGTCAGCCCTGAATGGGTCAGGTATTTGAACTAGATGATCATTGTAGGCCTCTTCCCACTGAACTAGTCTAGTCTAGTCAAGTCTAGTCTGTTTTACACATATACCTGTAACAGGGTGGATCCTGGGCCCAAACAGTCTGCTCAGCAGCCTCCTCAGGATATCGGCCTTGCCAGTTGCAGACACCAGGACACATGAGCCCCCAGGGCTGCAGCCCCATTCCAGATACTGGTACAGACCTCCCCAGTCACACACATGTGCACACACACTCTTATGTCTGGTCACTCTGGTCTCTCAGTTGCTGGCACCAATGACATACAGGCTGTCTGACCCCCTGCTCCTGTTCTGCTCACTACACTCACACATTCATGCAGAGGAGAGATTTGCTCACATAGCATAGATTTAGAAATTAAGTTTAATGAGAAGACAGGACAGACTGCACTGGTTGGGGTCCTTCCCCAAACTTCCCATGATAAGTCCTGTGTAATCCAGAAACGTTCTTCCCCTGCACCCAAATGTGTCCTGCACCCCTAGGCAAAATCCTGTTAGTCTAAATGGTGATCCAGAGAGCTGCTCTCAGTCATTCCTCTCAATGGGCTTCAAACCTGGACAATGAGGCTGATGGCACTCCCAGGGCAGCCTTGGAACAAGATGTTAATTCCTCAGAGCCTGTAATTTGGGTTCCCACTTGCCAATGAGCCTCTGTGCTATTCTTGGTTTTGGAGGTGGGCTTGTGATGAGTTGGTGGCTCATGTGATGGTGCTGGGAGCAGTCGGGGCAGGGTATTAACTGACTTACTTCTCCTGCCTTTGTTAGTGCCTTCTTTGTGTGTGCAGAGGAGCTTCTTATCACTTAACAACATCCAACGAGAACATAAATCTCCTGAGTCATCTGTGTCTGGAGGTTGCATACATATGCATTGGTATTATCTAGCATATGATAGCAGATCACTGGAAATGCTGTCCAGAAATGCCTCATGATTAGGGGAAAATCTGTGTTGTTGTACGGGCAATGGCTTCATTCAGGGCCAGTATCACAGTCTTGTTTCTGAGACCATAGATGAATGGATTTAAGAATGGGTACAGAACAGTGTTCAGCAACGCTACAATGCTGTTAGTCTCCAAGGAAACATATTCTGAAGGACATGCATAGAGAACAATACAGCTCCCATATGCAATGGCCAAAGTGGTGAGATGGGAAGAACACGTGGTAAAAGCTTTTTTCCTCCCAGAGGCTGCTGGAAGATGTACAATGCAGAAAAGGATGCACATGTAAAATGCCAGAGTTAAACATAAGGAACCGAGAACGACAAATGATAAGAAAACAGAGTCTATTTTCCAGAGCAAGCTGGTGTCAGAGCAGGACAGTTTGAATAAGGTGGAGTTGTCACAGAAAAAGTGATGGATCTCATTTGAGCCACAGAAAGTCAGCTGGGAGAGGATGACCAGGCGGTAACTCAAGAGTGTGAAGCCTGTGACCCAAGCAGCAACAACCAGGTGGATGCAGAGCTGAGGCTTCATGATGGCAGCATAACGCAAAGGTTGGCAGATGGCAACATAGCGGTCAAAGGACATGACAACTAGTAGAACAAACTCTGTACAGCCCAGGGAAAAATAGAAATAGGATTGGGCAAAGCAGCTGCTTAGTGAGATTGTTCTCTTACCAGAACCCAGGATCACAACCAATTTTATGCTTGTGGAGGATGTAAACCAGATTTCTAGGAAGGCCAGATTGGCAATGAAAAAGTACATGGGGGTTTGTAGGCGGTGATCTGCATATACGAGGAAAGTTATGGTAGTGTTCCCCATCACTGTTGTCAGGTATATGAGCAGAAAGAACAGAGAGAGTAAGAGCTGTAGTCTTTGATCAAGCCCTGAGAAACCCTCTAGGACAAACTCAGTAACTGCAGTTCCATTTTCTGGTCCCATGTTGAATTTCAGTTCATGATGCTGAGACAGGAACATGGCAAAAAACAAGTGTGATAATTCCACAGTCTGGGTGAAAGGCTTTACAAAACCTTCTCTGCTTCTTTCGTTCCTTGCAGTCTTCCTATAGTACACAAATAAAGTATTTCAAGCATTTCTCATACCCTGATTTTTCTCTATCAAGTTTAAACTGGAGTTCTCAGACAATTTGTCGTCTTCTTTCAACCTTTTTCAAACACTCATAAAGAATTCTTCCTTCAACACAGGGGATTTTAAAGTCTGTTAGCTATTTTATGCCATTCCTGCCAAATTCCAAATTCATGCACACTGGTTCCAAACATCTATCACACCTCTGTGGCTAAGTCATCCCTTTTATTGCACAAATGCTAAACTATCAAATCAAATCAAATCAAATCAAATCAAATCAAATCAAATCATATCAAATGTATATTGAAAGCTTTTCTTTCTACTCTTCAGTACTTGCCTTTTTGGGTTAGGAGTCCCTGAGTATCTATTGATTTCAGAATAAGCAGTATCAAGCACCTCTTCCATAATCCCCTGCTTTCTTCCACAGCTTCGTGCTCTCGCTTTCTTGAGGAAAGGGGATAGGAGGGCAGAATAGAGAACAAGTATAACTCATCTTCTTTAGTACTCTAAATAATGACTGAAATTGGTTATGGTTCCACACAGTCTCATCTGACATCCATCTGCATTGAAATGCAGTTGCTTCCAAACAGTTGCTCATTGCTGTTACTATTAAATGTCCTGACCTAAATGCAGACCAGAAGAAAACTGACTGGAAGAGATTTGTAACTTTTCTTTTGCGTGCCAGCTATAGGTTGGGAGGACCCAGCCTTGAGAGTTTTCTCCTGTCTCCATTGATTATACAGGGAGCTTCGGGAAAACAAACTCTCACAGGCACCTGTTGTGAGGTAGGTGAAACTCACTAGTCAAGTCTCGACTTGACTTAAGTTTTCTTAAGTTATATTTTTTAAATCAAACCACACACCTAGGAGAAAGAAGCACAAAAAAAGCCCACATATACAATAAAATCTGGTGTTTTTCCCTTCATCTTTACATTTGTTTTCAGACATAGAAAGGAATAGAGCAGACAGCTCCAAAACCAGGATGATTCAAAATGCAAGGGGATAAGGGGGAGAGGAGGAGATGGTGGGTTTGAGGCGGTGAAACAAAGTTGTGCAGGTGCGCAACCAGAGCTCTTCAGTCATTAGTCACCTGGGTGCTCCCAGGACTTTCCCATCTCATCGTCCACAGAGACAACAGGAGAAACTAGTCTGAGACAATGGATCAACATGAAACCAAGTGATTGAGTAAAGTCAACCTCCTTCAATATCAACCACCTCCAAAATAAGCAAAAATTAAAGGTTTGCCCAACTTGTGTGGGATTTCTTCTTGTGGGATTCCAGACAGTGCTGGAGACAGGCAGATCCTGCTGTGCCTGGGCCTATTTCCTGTTCATAAAGGTAGTTATTAACATCCTGGGTGAAGAATCAGACTGTTTCAGAGATCCCTGTAGCAGTTTCTGCTGCAAAACTGGATAAAGTTGAGCAATTACTTAAGTTGCTTGCAAATGCCAGAGAGGATGTGCAGGACAACAGGCTCACTGAATTATAAGAACTCAGAACAGTTGTAAGGGGAGCCTCACTTGATCCAGTTGAAGACACTGTTGCAAAGATTCTGACAGGGGAGTCTCTTCCAATCTGTGGTATTCCATAATTCAATTAATCTTTTCCTCAGAGAGCTCTTCAAAGGGTAGGCAAGTAAAAGAGACAGAGGGAAAGAAGTAGAGATATAAAATGTGCCAATACAAATTGACAAGATCCTCTGAACAGTGTTTCTCTAACCATTGGTAGGCAATGTATTTCCTGCTCTGGCAGGGGATTGTACTAGATGATCTTTTGAGGTCCCTTCTGATCCCTAACATTCTGTGATTCTGTCATTTTAGGAAATGGCTGCATAAAAACATTCAAATAGAGATACAGTGTTTAATTAGCTTGCTGACACTTGCCCATGGTGCTGTCAAAACTAACTAACTAACTAACTAACTAACTAACTAACTAACTAACTAACTAACTAACTACGAAAAGTTTCATGAGGCAGCTGAAGCACCACGTGTGACTGGGAAAAGTCTCCCAGGACCTATGGGAGCTCTTCTGGAGTATGAGCTGGTAGGCATGAGCTGAAGTAGGGGACCTAAGGGGTGGTGCAGGGCTGCTGGGTGGGCTGAGCAGGGACCTCAGCAGCACAGCGGCTCATTGTGTCCCTTTGGACGCTGCTGTGAGGTCACTTCTGTCACAGGAACTGACTGACCAGCAGCGGGAAGGCAAATACTCAGAAGTCATGAAGGCCATCAGAAAGCTGCTCCCAAGATGATGACAGATGTGGGAAGGTCAAGGTGAACTGAGTCAAGAGAGGAGAGGAAAGAATGGCTTGGCCAAGAGAGATGAAAGATCTGGAGGGTTTCAGGTAACAGTGATGCCATTGTGACATTGACTGTGGCATTTATGTTAGGCCCTTACCTGCGTTCTAAGCAATAATCTTAAACTCTAACCTTACCCCTAAATGCTAGCCCTCACCCTGACAGTAATGCACTACTTTAAACCCAATCTCAAAATTTACCTCTAAGCCAAATCCCAAGCCCACAACCCCTTATTCTTAGTCTTATCCTTTTACTCACTTTAACCTCTACCCTGTATCCCTAGCCTTAAAATACCAGCCTTAATCTTAGCCCTCACCACAAACCTAAAAAACACCCCTAACTCACAAAGCTACCCCACACCCTTAACACTAACCACGCACCTAACCGGATTACCAGATGCCTAATTCCTAACTCTGAACAGCAAGCTCTAACCCCTAACCTCTAAAGTGAACACCTCATGCTCAAAGCTCTCGTTCCCATGCTCATACCCCATCACCTCCAATCCCTCTCCCTACCATACTTAAGCAGTTTGGCCCCTTGGGGCAACATAGGGTGATTCTGGAGCAGCCACGGGCCATCTGAAGAAGGACGTGAGGTTACAGGTATTTGACCAGCTGTTAGGACCAAGGAGGAGATGGGCAGCATTGCTGGGACCAGGTCTGTGGTGCCTCAGGGACTTGTGGGCCGGCAAGAGGCACACAGTTGTGATGGTGGCTCTGAGGTCACTTCCACCTGAGCACCTGATAGGCCACCTTCAGGCACATGGCTGGTCTATGTGTGTGTCATTAAAGCTGTGCCTAAGGAACTGATAAGCCACCAACATGCACGTAGCTTGAATGTTGTTTGCAAGGTCACTGCTGCCCTAGCACCTTGCAGGACTGTCATGGAGATGTGCCTGGCAGTCAGAGGAAGACCACCAGCAGGTGCATGTGAGACATGGAAATGACCTTGCAACCCTTGAGATTGTAAAGAAGGTATGTATTTACAGCACTGGACATACCGGGAATAATTTCACCTAATACCTGTGTGTATTTCCAGTAGCTGTGAGCTTGGTTAAATGCAGTAAAATGTTACATATTCATGAAAGTTTTAGGAATGCCTATACACATTCATAACCTGTCCCCAAGAAGGCAGTTCTTATTACAGTGAGTTCTGGAAGACCATTTCCATAGTCTCCACCTCCAGCTCCTCCTGGTTGCAGCTGCGCAGTGATCGTGACCCCGGGTCCTCTTCTCTGTACCTGGGACCTTTGGTCCAGTGTGATGAGTTGGCTGGGACTCAGACTGCTGAGCTGGTTAGAACTGGCGTATCTCCTGTCCTGTGCCCAAGTTTCTGTTATCTAGTTCACCCAAGGATGCACAAAGAATGCACCCAAGGTTTTTTTATCTTTGCAAGGTGTCAGCAAACTCCTGTTTCTCATACAATAAGTTACACAAAGCTAGGCAAGGTTAGGCAATAGAGATGTGGGTTAAGGCTTAGCTCTCTGTTAGCTCTTTAAGTGTTAGTTCTTTAAGTGTTAATTAGTTAATTGTTAATTGCCTGTATCAAGCTGGTGGAGGTGAAGTCAGCCTGCCCAGGGTGGGGGAGAATGTGACTGCCAGTACCTTGGTACCACCCTGGTGTGTACATGGGGAGAGGCACAGTGGAGCACAAAAGGTGCTAAGGAGCCATCAACTGCCCTATTGAAGGCTCTGGATCTCAGGGGGTTGTGCAACTGCCACAGTGGGGCATTGTGATGTCACAAAGGAGCCTGCCCAGGCACCCCTTTAAATACAGGGCAGGGAGGCGGTCACCCCACCGTGGCCTGGTCCCAGTGAAAGAAGAGACACGGCCACTCTCACCACCGCTATGTCCCATCCCTGGACACTTTCGGCCACCAAGACCAAGTTGTCCATCTCTGGACCCAAGATGTCCCATCTCCAGCCCCCTTGGGCCAACCAGACCCTGGATGCCTCATCCCTGGACCACTTAAGGCCAACAAGATGTCCCACGTTTGGACTCTCTGAGGCCATCAGGAGCCAAAATTTCCCATCCCTGGATCCCTTAAGTGACCAAGACCAAGACGTCCCATCCCTGAACACTATGTGGCCACCAAGACACAGGATGTCCCATGCCTGGATACATTAGGTGACCAAGACGTAAAATATCCTATCCCTGGGCCCCTTGGGCTACCAGGACCTATAATGTCCCATCCCTGCACCCCTAGGGAGATGGCCTATCCCTGGACCCTTTGGAGACACCAAGTATTAAAATGTCCCATCTCCAGCCCCCTTGAGCCAACCAGGCCAAGATCTCCCATCTCTGGTCCCCTTAGGCCACCAAAAGACCTAAAATGTCCTTTTCCTGGAACTGTTGGACCGCCGAGAGCCAGGATGTCCCATCCGAGACTCAAGATGTCCTATCCCTGCACACTCTGGGACACCCTTGGGCCACCAAGATCTTAAAATGCCCCAACCCTTGGACCACCCAGACCAAGATGTCCCATCCCTGGAAACTCTGGGACAACCAGGCAAAGATGTCCCATCCCTGGACATTTTGGGGCCACAAAGACCAAGGTTGTCCCATCTTGGGACCCAAGATGTCCCATCTGCAGACATCTTGCACCACCAAGACCAAGGATTTTTGAGCGGCGGAGGAACACGCAGGTCGACTCAATATGAGTGATAAAGCATAGTTCGATTTATTAGCCCGAATAGCATATACTTATACAGTTCACGATAATTATGCATACCTGTCACCTACCAATTGGCTTAAGCTCTAACAGTCACATTTGCATGGTCCTCCTACTTGCAGCTGCTAGCTATGCTTATTCTACACTGTAGTGCTCTTGATAGCTGTTTGTGAAACTCTGCCAAGGTCTCAGTGACCTTGCTGATTTTACTGAAACAGTCAGCGGTTCCCACTGCGGCCCAGTCTTGCTACTTATGCTAAGGCCTTCAGAATAGGCTATGCTCATACAACCGCTCTGTAGACCCACGTCCCCCATTTCCAAGCCATTCTCCAACAAAGGTTTCCCACCTCTGGATGACTTAGGCCACCAAGTCATAAAATGTCCAATCCCAGACCTGGAATGTCCCATCCCTGGAGACTCTGGGCCATCAAGAACTAAGATCTCCCATCCCTGGAGACTTTGGGACACCCAGGTCAAGATGTCCCATCCCTGGACACTGTGAGGCCACCAAGACCCAGCATGTCCCATCCCTGGACACTTTGGGTAGTCAAGACCTAAAATGTCCCATCCCTGGACCCCTTGGGCCATTGAGAGCAAGAATGTCCCATCCCATACCCCGGATGACCCACCCCTGGACATTTTGGGCCAACCAGACCGAAGATGTCCCATCCCTGGACCCCTTAGAACACCAAGACCCAAGACCCAATCTCTGGACACTTTGGGGACACCAAGACCAGAGATGTCCCATCTCTGGACCCAAGATGTCCCATCTCCAGCCCCCTTGGGCCACCAAGACCTAAAATTCCCCAACCCTTGGACCACCCAGGCCAACAGGACAATTCCCTGGACACTTTGGGCCACCAAGATCCAGGATGTCACATCTCTGGGCCCCTTAGGTCATCAACACATAAAATGTCCAATCCCAGACCCCAGGTGTCCCATTCCTGGACACTTTTGGACACCAAGACCTAAAATGTGCCATCCCTGGACACTTTGATGCACCCATGTCTAGATGTCCCATCACTGGACACTGTGAGGCCACCAAGACCCAGGATGACACATCTCTGGACCCCTTTTGGCTACCAAGACCAGGATGCTTTCTGTCCAGTCATCTTGGGCCACCAAGACCAAGATGTCCCATCCCTGGACCACATTGGCTACCAAGAAACACTATGATTAATCTCTGGACCTCATGAGGACACCAAGACCCAGGATATCTCATCCCTGGGCCCAGATTGTCCCATCTCCAGCCCACTGGGCCATCAAGAGCCAAAATTTCCCATCCCTGTATCCCCTGGGCTACTCAGGGAAAGATGTCCCATCCCTGGGCCCCTTAGGCCACCAAGACCTAAAATGTCCCATTCCTGGACACTTTGGGGCCATGAAGACCAATGTTGTCCCATCTCAAGACCCAAGATATCCCATCTGCAGCCATCTTGGGCCACCAAGACCTAAAATGTCCCATCTCTGGACACTCTGGGACACCCAGGCCTAGATGTCCCGTCCTGGGACACTGTGATGCCACTAACACCCAGGATGTCCCACCTCTGGACCCCTTTGGCTACCAAGACCAAGATTTCCCATGTCCAGGCATCTTGGGCTACCAAGACCAATATGTCCCATCTCTGGACCACTTGAGCTACCAAGAGCCTGTATGTCCCATCTCTGGACATTGTGAGACCACCAAGACCCAGGGTATCTCATCCCTGGACTCAAATTATCACATCTCCAGCCCACTTGGGCCATCAAGATCCAAAATTTCCCATTCCTGTCTCCCCTGAGCTACTCAGGGAAAGATGTCCCATTCCTGGGCCCCTTAGGCCAACAAGACCTAACATGTCCCATCTCTGGACACTTTGGGCCACCAAGACTTATAATGTCCCAACTCTGCATCCAATATGTCCCATTCCTGGACACTTTGGGGACACCAAGATCAGGGCCCTGAGGGGCAGTGACTTACGTGAGGAGGATGGACTGGTTGTCATGATCTGCCAGGAGGAGAGAGATGGGATGACATTAGGGGAGATGTTTGGGATCTTGGGGTTCACCCTCTTCCATATGAGGAGGGATGAAGTTCGAAGAGATGTTTGGGATTCTCCATCCTCCAGGTGAGGACCAGGTCTAGGTCAGGACCCATTTTTGGGGTGGGATCTTCAAGTTTGGGGTCCCAGCAGGAGGTTCCTACCCATCAGCATGTTCTGGTAAGACTGTTCGAGTCGGAGATGATGTGGGGAGGAGCTTCACTCCGCTTCTTGCCCTGGTAGGCGGCCACCACCTCGGCGTTGTAGATGGGCAGCCACTTGTAGTGGTTGATGGTCACACAAAAGAGCCCTGAGTAGGTCTGGACAACGGGCAGGTGGGTCAGAACCAGGAGGTCCTACCTCACCAGGAGGGGACATGTTGGGTGTGGGTGGCCCAAGGGGTCCAGGGATGGGACATTTTGGGTCTGAGTGGTCCAAGGGTGCTTGGGAAGGGCCACCAGGTTCTAGGTGCCCCAAAAATCATGGGGAACCCACCCAGGTTCTAGGTGCCCCATAGACCCTTCTGGAGGTTCATCCACTTCTAGTGAACCTCAAGAGCTTCAGGGCAGCAGTCACACAGTCACAGAGTCGCAGTGTCACAGCCAGAGTCATAGTCACAGTGTCACAGAGTCAGGGAGTCACAGACTCACAGTCACGGAGTCACGGACTCACAGTCACAGAGTCACCGTCACAAAGTCACAGTCAGAAACACAGTCACAGAGTCACAGAGTCAGAGTCACAGAGTCACCGTCACAAAGTCACAGCCAGAATCACAGTCACACAGTCACACAGACAGAGTCACAGAGGCACAGTGTTACAGTCACAGAGTTGCAGTCACAGAGTCACAGTAAGAGTCACAGAGCCACAGCAGAGTCATGGAGTCACAGAGTCACAATCACAGAATTACAGAGTCACAGAGTCACAGTTCTCATCCCATTTGGTTCAGCACTGGTGTGACCCCACACACACGGGGGTGTGCCAGTGTGCGGCTTCCCAGTTTGGAGAAGCAGGGAGGAACTGGAGAGTGCAGGGCTCTGCCAAGGCAGGTTCAGCACCTGTGCACATGGTGTGGGATGCTGAGGGACCTGGGCTGCTTTGGCCCAGCAGCGCTGGTGAGGCTGCAGCAGTGCAGGAGTAGCCTGAGAGTGCTCGAAGGGTGGTTTCAGAGGTGGTGGAGGTTTTCTTCATAGTGGGAATCACAGAATCACAGAATGGACTGGGTTGCAAAAGACCTCAGACATCATCAAATCCAACCCTAGGTCCAACTCCAGTCTGTTTGCTAGATCATGGCACTAAGTGCCATGTCCAATCTCAGTTTAAAAACCTCCAGGGACGGTGAGTCCAGCACCTCCCTGGGCAGCCATTCCAATGCCTGACCGCTCTCTCTGTGAAGAATTTCTTCCTAATCTCCAGCCTAAATTTCCTCTGGCAGAGTTTAAGCCCATGCCCCCTTGTCCTATTGCTGACTGCCTGGGAGAAGAGCCCAATCCCCCCCTGGCTAGAACTGCCCTTCAGGTCGTTCTAGAGAGTGCTGAGCTCACCTCTAAGCCTCCTCTTCTCCAGACTGAACAAGCCCAGCTCCCTCAGCCTCTCCCCATAGGGCTTGTGCTCAAGTCCCTTCACCAGTCTTGTTGCTCTTCTCTGGATCCACTCCAGCGCTTCAATCTCTTTCCTGAACTGAGGGGGTAAGAACTGAACACAATAGTCCAGGTGTGGCCTCACTTCCCACGCTATTTTTGATACAGGACAGGATACCATTGGCCTTCTTGGCCACCTGGGCACACTGGTGGCTCATGTTGAGCTTCCTGTCAATTAGCAGCCTCAGGTCCCTTTCTGCCTGACTGCTCTCCAGCCACTGTGTGCCCAGCCTGTAGTGCTGCAGGGAGTTGTTGTGGCCAAAGTGCAGGACCCAGAACTTGGCCTTTTTGAACTTCATCCCATTGGAATCAGCCCATTTTTCTAGTCTATCCAGATCCCTCTGCAGAGCCCTCCTGCCTTCCAGTAGGTTGCCTTCAAATGGCCGAATGTGATTTTAGGACTGTATAAATTTAACTACTCATACATTTATACATTTGGCCCTTTGAAGGCAACCGTGAGGCTGATGTGACCCCCGGTGAAAATTAATATGAAAGGCAATGTAGGTGGTTGGTTGCTAAGGGATTATTGAGAGACAAATCTTCACAGTCCTAACACGGTAAGTCTCTGCATGTAGGACAATGCAACTGCTTTTCCTGAAGGAATGTCCTGAAAGCGGCACATGACACAGTGTTGCAGGATCTGCCAGGTCTCTCTCACAGTATCTCTGTTGCAGAGAAGAACACACTCCAGAGCAGGGTTTCCCTGCTGCACTGTCAGTGGGAAAGGGCATGATGGCACCTTCTGCTGAGGATGACTGCCTGGGGAGCACCCAGGGGTGCCCAGCCCTGTCCTGCAGAGCAGGGTCCCTGCACCCCAGGGCTGTGCCAGGGCAGGTACTCTGCTGCCTGCCAGGGTCAGCGCTCAGGCTGCCCAGGGAGATCCCAACAACACTGAGGGGAGAAGCTGCGGGGGGAAGGAGCGACCCACGGCAGGGCAAGGTCCTTCTGCTGTTGGGTTCTCTATGAGTCAGGGTTGCTCACTCCAGACCTCTTACAATAGGACGTTTCAAGAAGATCTCTACAGATATTACTAAAAAGATAAGGAGCTTTTAGTTATCTCTTCCATGACTCAGGGGAGGGAGGTTGTAGGAAAAGATAAATGTAAAAGAAGCTCTCAAGTTTTAGCAAGTCACTGAGACTCCTGAACTGCAACTCTGAGTGATCAGTTCATCTGCCAGAAGCCTCTGAACATCCCTTCAGCCACTCCCCTGCCTGTGGACAGCAGGAGCATCACAGCAGCTGAACCTGTCCTTTTTTCCAACCTGCAAACAGGAAGATGCCCCCAGGCAGTGCCCTGTGAACAGGCAGGATCTAGAGAGCCAGGGTGAGGGTACAGACGGTGGGATGATCTGTGAGTGCTGACAGGGAAGAGACATGGACAGGGGAACACCTCCCAGGAGGAAAATCTCCTGGCAGAAGGGACAGGATCAATGAATGAGATGAAACTCAAACAAGAAATGCAGTCAAAGGGTGAATTCAGAGATTTGTGTATGATCCCCTGCAGTGCAGATCCCTCCTCTGAGCAGCCCCCTGGCCTCCTCTCCCACCCAGCAAGGCCTCTGCCCTCAGGGCCGGGGGCTCCAAGGAAAGAACCAGTGGGCACAGGCCCTGCTCCTTGTGGCACCTGCAGACAGAACCACGAGGGCTCAGCCACAGAGTTGGAGGAAGGTCTGGAAAAGGACAAGGGGGTGTGGATCAGGGGGAGGGTGTATGAGAAATAGCTTTGATTTTGCTCAGAGAAGTCTCCCCTAACTTGTCACTTTCTTTTGATCCTGTGACAGTGCCACGTGCTCATCAGCAGCAAATGTACAACAGCAGCTCCATCACCCAGTTCCTCCTCCTGGCATTCTCAGACACACGGGAGCTGCAGCCCTTGCACTTCTGGCCGTTCCTGGGCATCTACCTGGCTGCCCTCCTGGGCAACGGCCTCATCATCACCACCATAGCCTGGGACCAGCACCTCCACACCCCCATGTACTTCTTCCTACTCAAACTCTCCCTCCTTGACCTGGGCTCCATCTCCACCAGTCTCCCCAAGTCCATGGCCAATTCCCTCTGGGACACAAGGGGCATCTCCTACACAGGATGTGCTGCCCAGATCTTATGGTTTTTGATCTTTATAACAGCAGAATATTCTGTTCTCACCATCATGTCCTACGACCGCTACATTGCCATCTGCAAACCCCTGCACTACGGGACCCTCCTGGGCAGCAGAGCTTGTGTCCACATGGCAGCAGCTGCCTGGGCCACTGGGTTTCTCTATTCTCTGCTGCACACAGCCAATACATTTTCACTGCCACTGAGCAAGGGCAATGCTGTGGACCAGTTCTTCTGTGAAATCCCTCTGATCCTCAAGCTTTCCTGCTCACACTCCTACCTCAGGGAAGCTGGGCTTCTTGCTTTCAGTGGTTTTCTGTTTTTGGGATATTTTGTGTTCATTGTGGTGTCCTATGTGCAGATCTTCATGGCCGTGCTGAGGATCCCCTCTGAGCAGGGATGGCACAAAGCCTTTTCCACCTGCCTCCCTCACCTGGCCGTGGTCTCCCTGTTTATCAGCACTGGTGCATTTGCCTACCTGAAGCCCCTCTCTGTCTCCTCCCCATTCCTGGACCTACTGGTGTCTGTTCTGTACTCGCTGGTACCTCCGACATTGAACCCCCTCATTTATAGCATGAGGAACCAGGAGCTCAAGAATGCTCTGAGGAAGCTGATTACTGGATGTTTTCAGCAGCCATAGACGGCCTACTTTCTCTGCAGTGGGCTCCAGTGTACATCATGACAGGCTAAGTTTGTTTTTCTTTCTCTACTTTTTTTTTCCCTTTTCCCCACATGGTGTCATCTTCAAAGTTATGTCACTATTCATCCCATTAAGTATCCTCACATTTTGTGTGACTGAGACACTTTGTGTAAATGGGGAGTTTCTCATTGTATTTAAGTGAAATAAATGAACCTACAACAGCTTTTTTGTTTGTTTTCAGTCCGAGATCCATCCTCAGCATAGTTAGAAGGAATGTGACATGAAAACACCTTCCTGGCTGCATCAGCTCTGGGAAGGCTGCTCTGTGCCTGGAGCAGTAAGAGCTCTTGAGGTCCTCAAGGGCCAGGGCTTTTGTGCTGGCCTGGGGAGAGGGGATGGCATGGAGGGGCTGCAGACCTCTCAGGATCTGCTGGAGAGGAGAACGAAGGACACAGGTGCCTCCTTTTCCTTTTACCATGAGTGTTCACCCACCTCTGGGGTGACTTCTCTCTGAGCTGCAGGAGCTGCTGTGCCCTTCAGAGCGGCAGAGGCTGTGGGGTGACTGCCCAGAGCACCCGCAATGGGCACTGCTGTGGCACCAGCCCTGACTGGGCTTTGCTGGGGAGAGGGTGTTGGTGGTGGAGAGAGGGCAGGGGAGGTGGCAGAACCTTGAGAGAACTGGACTGGGCTGGAAAGTACCTGGGAGAGAAAAACATCAGCGTTTATCTTGTGGTGCATGACCATGCAGGGTGAAGACTCACACGAGGGGGTTGTGGTGCAGAGCCAGGGCTTCTGGAAGGGATCAAAGACATGCAGGTGCAGGAGAGAGGAGACTGCTCTATGCCCTTGGTGACATGGACAGACCAGGAAGGTGGCCCAGGGCCTTCATCACCCCCCAGTCACTGGCCATCTCCCATGGGCCATTTCCAGCACTGGCCGCGCACCCCAGGTTTACGGGTAAGGTTCCCTGTGAGGCCATGTCCATCCTCCTGCTGGGCTCAGGGCCTGTCTCAGGGAACGGACAGCTCTGCCCAGACTCTCTCCTGGCCCAGACCCTGGCAGACCCTGGAGCAGGGCTGTCTGTGACCCCACAGGTGACACGACCTCTCCAGGAGCTTGGAGAGGCTGCCCAACAGGAAGGCCATGGGGTGACAAAGCACCAAGAACTGCTCTGGCTATCAAGTCAGGAGACCGTTCCCCACCCCGAATGCACCCTGTCCTGTGCTGAACCTGCACCATGGGGCTATGGGACCATGTGTGGGGCAGCAGGGCTGGGCTGTCACAGCACAAGGTGCAGACAGGGGCCAAAAACCTGCTGCCAGGGGTGACAGCAAGGACAGGTACAGACAAGGAGTACATGTACATTGGCTTTACTGTGCAGGGATGGCTTTGGGAAAGGCAAAGCTCACCTGGAGTTGGTGACTGCAAGAAAAGTCAAGAGCAAACTAAGAGCTTCAACAGCTGTTAGAGACCACGGCTGAAGAAAGGGAACACAGAGCTGCTGCTGAGTGAAGAGGGAAATTTAGTAACAGCAGACACTGACACTGAGGGACTCAATGACTTCTGCACCTGGGTTTTTACTGAAACCATCTCCCAGGCCTCTATGCTCAATGAAGGGGTTCAAGGAGGAGAGCAAGTCTTTGGAGGACCCTCAGGAAACCCCAGCAGGACAAACACCAGTGTCTGCCCCTGCAGGGGACTCACCTGGCAATGGCACAGGCTGGGGATGTCTGGTTGGGAGCAGCTCTGTGGGAAAGGTCTGCATGGGTAGGGAGCTGGACAGGAGGCAGCGTGTGCCCTGGTGCAAGGGAGGCCAGGAGCGCCCTGGGCTGTGCCACCAGGAGCACGGCCAGGAGGTGGAGGGAAGGGATTCTCTGGAATAGTCCATCCAGATCTCAGATCCCAGTTCAGGAAAGATATTGGCAAGCTGGAGTGGGTTGAGCAAAGGGCCTCAGGACAGCCAGAAACTGGAGCACTTGGCCTGTGGGGAGAGGCTGAGGGAGCCGGGCTTGTCCAGCCCAGAGAAGGGAAGGCAGACAGGGACCTCATCACAGCCTGTCAATACCAACAAGGAGATCATGGAGAACACACAGCCAGGCTCTTCACCATGGTGTGTGGTAGAAGAACAAAAGAGAACGGGTGGCAGGTGAAAGAGGAGAGGTTCAGCCAGGACATAAGGAAAAGCTTTTTCCCTAGGAGGTGAGCGTCAACTTCATTTTCACCAGGGATCACATCAGCCTCATGGTTACCCTCAAATGGCAGAACGTCATTTTAAAGGACTGTATAAATTTAACTACTCCTACATTTATACATTCGGCCCTTTAAGGCAATTGTGAAGCTGATGTGACCCCCGGTGAAAATGAATTTGACACCCCTGCCCTGGGAGCTCAGCCAAGTGCTGTCGCAGGTCACCCAGAGAGGATGAGCAGCCTCTGTCCTTGCGGGTTTTCAATCTCTGATTGAATGAAGGCTTGAACACCTTGTTCTGACCCAGTTTCTGACAGGTTGGACTGCAGACTCCTGAGGTCCCTTCAACCTCAGTTCTCTTATGATCCCATTGGGATGCTGGGCTCTGTTTCTAACGGGAGCAGAGGAGATGATTAAGGGGCATGAATGCGCCTGTGCTGTAGGTGACCATCTAAACCAACATCTAAACCCAGCCAACACCTCAGTGTGACTCGCTCTAAGCCAAGTGTGAGGAGTCCTGGGCAGGGAAGGTTTAGAGGGCATGGGGCTCTATGCAAGACACAAAATGATCTTGGCTTCATGCCTGCAGGCCCATCCGATGTCAGTTAATGTCAATGAAAGTTAAAATATGAACTGAAGACAAAGTTTCAAAGTCAAGGAAGGTTTCAATGTACTTTTCCTTTTTTTTAGGTCTTTGGGGGGTTATTTTCTTCAAAAAGGAAAGTGTTTTCCACAACTAGAAATGGATATAAGACACACATGTCCTCAGGTACATGGATAGCTTTTTACATATTGATTTTTCATATGGCACATATTACATTCTTACATATTAAACATTTATTTATTTTCTTTTTAAGTATTTTGGGGTATTTATTTCTTTGAAAAACTAAGAGTTTTGCAGAACTGGGCATGGATTTAGGAGACAAATGTCTTCAGCTCCAGGGACACAAACACCTGGTGCCAGTGTAGATGCCCTGGGAACCCCTGCCTAACTTCCACCTGCATTGCAAGGTGCTCTGGTCTCCCCCAGGTCCTCTGTGATAGATGCCAATCCCAGGCCAGCACCTCGGATAAAATGGGTCCCCTAAAATGGCACTGGCTGTTTATGGTGAGACAACTAATGACTGATGTCTGTTGGATACGTGCACGTGTTTATATTTTTGTTGTGTTTTCTTTGTTTGTTTGTTTGTTGTTTGTTTGTGTGGGTTTGGTGGTGGTTTGTTTAACATATTAACTAAAAAAATAAAAGGACAAAAAGTGAATCAACAGGCCGTGTACTAAAGGCAGGAGAAGAAATATTGGTCTTCCCCTGTACTTCTATTACCAACACGCTATTATTTCATCTCCTTTGTCATTTAGGAGTTTCCACCTCTCCTGACTAAATGTCCATGTCAAAGGACAACTTTCCAACAGTCTGTCTGGATGTTCGCCCTTCCCAGTGCCCTCAGGTTTCCTCCTCCACTTGCTCTTTGGTCATTCAGTTGCCTCTCCACTGTGTGGTTTCTGCTTTGAGCCTCAGGCAGTTACAAACTTACCCCAGTCTTCAGAGGTCTAATTAACATGGTACACAGCAAGTTAATTGTGTTTCTATCTATCCTTTCCTATCTCTCTGTCTAAAAATAGTTCTTGTGTGGATGTCCCTTGTGGATGGTGGACCTCATCAGATCCAGCTTGCACACACATCTGAGGAAAGTGTTTTACTGTTTATTAAACTGTGCATTATTTACACAGGAGAGCAGGTGGAGCTGGTGCACAGGAGCTGCAGCATCTCCTGCAGAGCTCAGTGGAGAAGTCTGATGTGAGGAAAAGTGGTGCAAGTCTCTGGTGGCCAAAGAGGGAACCTGCAGACTGGGGGTGGGGGGTGAGGAGCGAGGTTGTCCATACAGTGTCCAGCCTCAAGGGACTGTTCTCCTGCCTGTGCAGATGTCTACAGGAGACCCTCGGGATCAATGTCCAGTGTAGAATGCTGCTGTCACTTCTTCTATACACTGAAAAATGACAGAAAATACCCTTGAGAGAAAACACCCTCCTTTATGAAATCTTATTTGCAATCTTCATCATTAAGTGTCCCACTGAAACCATTCCAATTAGTTCTACAAGTCTTTTGGATATGAGGAATATTACAGAAAGAAACATCGCTCGTTAGGGCTGTCTGTGTTTTAATGAGCCCCATGGCGTATTTGGTGCTGAGTCCATAAACCACAGATACCAAGCACAGACTGAAGAATCTGCTCAAGAAGTCCAAGTCAGAAGCAAACTCTTCAAGCATTAATGGGCCCCACTGAGGGCTGTTACTGACAAAACCTCCCCAGGGACTCGTTAGAGCAGATAATTGGAGGCAGTGATTGCATCAGGCAAAGGCAAAGTGAAGCAGCTCTGATGCTGAGAAACCCCTTGATTTGTTTGATGAAGGACAATGGCCAAGCCTTGAGCCCCTGCCCCTAGGAAGGGAGATCCTGTCCCTCTCGTGTGGCTCAGGGTTCTTCCTGGGGATGTGGGGAGTGCGATGCCCAGTGCAGGGCAATGGTGTGACACTCCCTGGGGGTGCAAGGAGTCGATGGAGTGCCACGGCGAAGAAGAGAGTGGACAATCTCCTCACACACACGGTGTGAACTGTCGTCGTCGTCTTGCGCTGGGACAGGAGTTGGACTCTATGATCCTGGGGTACCTTTCTACTGAAGACATTCTATGATTCTATGAAATACTAGGTCAAAAGTCCGTGTTTTCATTGTACAGATGGGATGTAAGCACACACGGCTCAGGGCTCTTCCTGGGACCCTGGGAGTGCAAGGCTGAGGGAAGGACAACACTGGTACAACAACTTCCAGCTTCCCCATGGGACTGCAAGGAGGCAGAGAGGCCCCAGTGCCATGAGGACAACATGGCTTCTCCTGGGCCTCAGTGGCAGAGACAACTGCCATGGCCAAGGGGACAGAGACCTGGGTTCTTTGAGTGCCTTCCAGCCTTGTCAGCCTTGAGAACCCAGCTCCAAGCCCTCTTCCTGGATAGGACCTGTGGGCATGTTGACAGAGGTTCTTTCCCAGCCATGTCCCTGCTGCTGGCCTGTCCCCTCCAGACACAGAACTGACCCTACTGTCCCCTTCACAGCCGTACCCTTCCAACTCAGTTATGAGTTCCTGAGACACAAGTGACCTCATAATACCATACCCACCCATCACCCTCCTCATAACCCAGGCATAACACAGGACCTGACCCGATTAAACAAATATATTTCCTTCTAACTATTTGAGTGGAGAAACATTCTCTTCAGTAACTGCTGTTTTTATGTTTATACCATCTCCTCCTCTGCTTTTTTTTTTTCATCTTCAAAAATTTGTCCAGGGGAAAGATTCATTGAATCATAGAGTAGGTCAGATTTGAAGAGATCCCTGAACAGCTTCTTGTTTCACTCTCTTTCTCAAAGCATGGTGACCAAGTGAGGTTGCTCAAGGTCTCCACTCAGTATTGTATTATCTCCATCACATCACAGAAAGGAGAATAATGTCTTTCAGCAGTTTTGACCCAAATGCTGGTCACTGAGGGATGGCACAAGTAACTGCGCAGAGGACACTGCATCACAGATTATATTTGGGCGTGATATTTCAGTGAACTTCCCACCAAGCATCCAGTTCTTCAGTCCAGACAGCATCAGTCCAGCTCTAAGGACACCAAGGGGGACCATGTCCAAGGCCTGGCACAATTTCATACACATAACATGTCTTTCTTTCCCCTGCCCATTTTGGTACACAAGTCCCTTTCTTGTCCTTCAAGTGCCTGCAGATGGCTGCAGGAGGACTTGTCCCATCACCTTCCCAGGGACAGAGGCAGGCTGAGCAGCCTGTGATTCTTCCAATTCTCCTTCCTGCCTTTCTTGAAGATGGGTTTGACAGATGCCAGGTCCTCCTCAGTAGCACTGTCATTTTGAAAGTGCAATCCAGAATCACAGGCCAGGGTGACGTAACAGACAGGAGCACTTGCAATGAGCCTGTCCAGGGCAACTGAGATGAATCTCACTGGGTCAGAATGTCAGGGTTCTGTCAGCGTCCACAACTGAGTTGGCTTTGTGGATTCTCATGTGAGGTAGAATCATAGAATCATAGAATACTTCAATTGAAGAGACCCTTGGGATCATTGAGTCCAACCATAACCCAGTTCTCACACTAAAACATGTCCATAAGAACCTCGTTTAAATGTCTTTTACAGCACTCTAGGGTGGGTGACTCCTCACTGCCCTGGGCAGTCTGTTCTACCACCCGACAACCCTGTCCAGGAAGAATTTTTTCCTAGTATCCAATCTAAACCTCCCCTGGTGCAAATTGCGACCATTTCTTCTTGTCATATCACTTGCTTCTTGGGAGAAGAGACCAGCACCCTCCATATTCCAACCTCCTTTCAGGCAGTTGTGGACAGTGAGAAGGTCTCCCCTCAGCCTCCTGTTCTCCAGGATGAACAGCCCCAGTTCCCTCAATTGCTCCTCATCAAACTTGTGCTCCAGGCCCTCAGCAGCTTCGACGCCTCCTCTGTGCTCTCTCTAGTGCCTCAATGTCCATCTTATGATGAGGAGCCCAAAACTGAACACAGGATTCAAGATGCAGCCTCACCAGTGCCAAAAACAGTGGCACAATCACTTCTCTAGTCCTGCCGACCACACCATTCCTGATACAAACCAGGATGCTGGTGGCCTTTTTGGCCACCTGGGAACATTCTGGCTTATGTTCAGCAACTGTCAGTCAACACCCGCAGATCCCTTTCCTCCAGGCAGCTTTTCAGCCCCTCTTCCCTGAGCCTGGAGCGTTCACAGGGTTGGTGTGATCCAAGTGATGGACCCAGCACTTGGCTTTGTTAAACCTCATATAATTGTCCTCAGTCCAATGATCCAGGTGTCCCATGACATGGGACATGAGAATTGGACATGGGGAGCTCAGTTCAAGGCAGCACATCCCAGTGCTGCATTCAGCTGGTCTCCAATGGGATGTTACAGGCAACATGAAGTGACCTTGTGACTGACTGTCCCACAGACCTTCATGGAACCTGCAGGAACAGTTGATGGTATTTGTACTGAGTCGGGTTCACCTTATGTACGTGATATGTATGCTCATATCTCATCCATACAATGAAAACACTGACTTCTGACTTAGTGTCCTTGTGTTGAGAGATGAACAAACTCTCTCAGCTGGGGTGAAGGGCCAGTGCAGGAAATGGTGGTTTTGAAGGGCTGGTCGGTGATGACTGGGGAAGCTGCCCCAGGACAGTCCCATGAACATGAGCACACACCAGACCCTGCTCTGCTGGTCCTTCAGGGCTCTCCCAGGAGCCTGGCTGGACGAGGACACTGCTGTGTGCCAGCCCTGCACACTCACACACTTCAGCTCTTCACTGGTGTTTTCTTCTTTGGAGCATTTGCCAGTTCAGCCCTCCCACCCCCGCCTGAATTGTGCCCCTCCCTGCCCTCTCCCCAGCCAAGCTCGGCAGAGCAGCCACACTGGAACTGGTCCCACAGCAGTGGGGACCAGTGAGAATGAAGGACAGTGAGAATGTTCATCCAGCCGGCATGCTGAGCAGATCTCCAGCCCAGGCAGCTTGCAGACCCAGGTCCAGACTTGCTCCCCGGGACAGCATGAGACATTTGGCCTAGGGGATCCTCAGGAAGGTCCTGCTGCCACAGTGCCAGGGACGCCTGCCCCAAGCTGCCACCTGCAGCAAAGGGTTTCTCTGTCCGTGTCTTCTCTGCACACATACAGTGCCCCACTCTTCTCCTGGAACATCCCATTTTCCCATAGAGCCCTTTCCCAAGAGACCTGATCTGTGCTGACCTGGCCAGCTGTTCCTGCACCCCTTTCCCATGCTCCATACAGCCCCGAGCTGGCAGTGCTGCTCTGCAGAGCAAGTGGGCTGTGATGCCCAGGGCCATGGGGTGAGTCCGCAGGCTCATGCTGGTCAGGATGGGAGAAAGACCCAGTTCAGGGTGGCTCCTGCTCACTCAGCACACAGACATGGCTTCTGCATCTGCAGAGATCTCAGAGAGAGGATTCTGGGCAAACAAGGCAGTTCAGGGTCCTTTGTTTCACTTTATATACACAGAGAGCACAGCTCCTTATTTACACAAAGACTATGGGTCACACCAGACAGGTAGATATGGACATAGATATAAGATGACAAATAATTTTGCTTGTGGGAAGCATTAATACAACAAAGAAAAGCTAAAAGCAAAGGAAAAGAGAAAAAAAAAAACCAACAAAACAAACGTACAAAACTCAGGTTGAAGTGGTAATGAGTTATATTACAAGTGACAGGCAGAAGAGGGAGGTCAGTTCATTACTAGTTTTGAAAAGCAAAGACTCATCAGTTTCTTTATAGACTCCTTGAGTTCCCTGTTCCTCATACTGTAGATGAGGGGGTTCACTGCTGGAGGCACCACCGAGTACAGAACAGACACCACCAGATCCAGGGATGGGGAAGAGATAGAGGGGGGCTTCAGGTAGGCAAACATGGCAGTGCAGATGTACAGGGAGACCACAGCCAGGTGAGGGAGGCAGGTGGAAAAGGCTTTGTGCTGTCCCTGCTCAGAGGGGATCCTCAGCACGGCCCTGAAGATCTGCACATAGGACACCACAATGAACACAAAACACCCAAATGCTACTAAAAGACTAACCACAATAAGCCCAAGTTCCTTGATGTAGGTGTTGGAGCATGAGAGCTTGAGGATCTGGGGGATTTCACAGAAGAACTGGCCCAGGGCATTGCCCTTGCACAGGGGCAGTGAAAATGTATTGGCCGTGTGCAGCAGAGCACTGAGAAACCCAGTGACCCAGGCAGGTGCTGCCATGTGGACACAAGCTCTGCTGCCCAGGAGGGTCCCGTAGTGCAGGGGTTTGCAGATGGCAATGTAGCGGTCGTAGGACATGATGGTGAGAAGATAAAATTCTGCTGAAAGAGTTGTGCAGCACACCCTGCATAGAAAGTGACGCTGGTATCCCACAGAGAGTTGGCCATGGACTTGGGGACAATGATGGAGATGGAACCCAGGTCGAGGAGGGCGAGGTTGAGCAGGAAGAAGTACATGGGGGTGTGGAGGTGCTGGTCCCAGGCTATGGTGGTGATGATGAGGCCGTTGCCCAGGAGGGCAGCCAGGTAGATGCCCAGGAAGAGCCAGAAGTGCAAGAGCTGCAGCTCCTGTGTGCCTGCGAATGCCAAAAGGAGGAACTGGGTGATGGAGCTGCTGTTGGACATTTGCTGTCTGTGGACATGAGGACCTGTGCAAGGAGGAAAAGACAGTGAGGATTTAGGGGAGATTTCTCTGACCAAAATCAAAGCCATTTCTCACACACCCTCCCTGGTTCCACACCCCTTGTCCTTTTCCAGACCTTTCTCCTGTTCCATGGCTGAGCCCTGGGTGGTGCTGGCTGGAGGTGCCGTGAGGAGCAGGGCCTGTGCCCGCTGGCTGTCGAGGAGTCAGCCCTGTTCTGCAGCAGGGGGTCATGGTAATGGGGGGCAGGGGACAGTCCTGGGGTTCAGCATTGCCATATGGAGCCATGACATCTCACCCTTTCCTAAGATCTCAGCACCCCACATTTAGCCCAAGACAGACGTGGCTCATTTCTCAAACCAAACAGCATTTTCAATGATGTAACCTCTATGTGTTTCTCAGAAAACACTAAGGTGCTATAGCACACGTTTGAATCCTGATGTGGAGCTTACAGCTTAGAAGGAAAACTCAAAGACATAGCAAAATGTCCTAATAATGTGATTTGATTCAGGGAGACTCAGCTCATTACCCTGCCCCAGACCACATTGCCCACACCCCGCAGGTCAGAGCAAAGCTGGGACACGTGTTCCCATGGACACACCTGCAGGAAAGGACCCACAAGGTCAGGCTGTGACTCTGCAGCTGAAACTGCCATCCCCAGAGAGCCTGACGGCAAGAACAAGATCCCAACAGCAGTGACCCAGAGCAGGGGAGCAAGAAGGAAAATGCGGTGAGGGTGGGTGTGAGAGAGGCCAGGGCAGAGGCAGCCGGACACTCAGACAGCGTCACCCTTCCCCAGCTGTGCAGCCACCTCCCAGACACCAACATTGCCGGGCAGCTGCTCTCAGCCCCTGTGCTCTGCAGAGGAACTGGAGCTCTGGCTGCACAGGAGCTGCTCCATGCCTTGGAGCCCCCGGCCCTGAGGACAGAGGCTTTGCTGGGTGGGAGAGGAGCCAAGGAGGCCACTCAGAGGATAAATCTGCACTGCAGGGGATCATACAGAGGTTTCTGAATTCTCTCTACAGCAGCATTATCTTTACAGTAATACCTGCATAGATCTTCTCTTTGAAACCTCCAATTGGAAGCACTCTATAGTGAGCTGGAGTTGTGAGCAGCCCTGACCCACAGAGAACCCACCAGCAGAAGGACCGTGCCCTGCCCTGCTGGGGGTCGCTCCTTCCCCCCACAGCGTCTCCTCTCAGTGTTGTTGGGATCTCCCTGGGCAGGCTGAGCGCTGACCCTGGCAGGCGGCAGAGTCCCTGCCCTGACACAGCCCTGGGCTGCAGGGACCCTGCTCTGCAGGACAGCCCTGGGCACCCCTGCCTGCACATTTACATTTACACCCCACAGCCACCCTTGGGAGAACGCAGCATTCACGTCTTGTCACTCTGACAGTGCAGAAGTCAACCCCTGCTCTGCAGCTCATCCTCTCCTCCGCATCAGAGAACCTCTGTGAGCTGTACTTACATCTCTTGTAGGCTCTGCAATGTGACAGCTTTCTGAGATCCTGCCAAGATTTACAGATACAATGCTCTGCAACCACATGCTTCATATCCTAGAAGATTTCATTTCCAGTGATCTCTCAGCATCCTCCCACCCCAGACTGCATTTCCCTCTCTGCCTGGTCCCTCTGCCCTCAGTGCTGCAGGCATAGCCCTCAGCCCTGCTGCGTGTGCAGAGGAGCTGCTCCTGGGCAGAGCTGTCTCTCTGCAGCGCTGCCACTTGCAATGAGCTCCCTCTGAACCAGGAGCCCAGCCCAGCTCAGCAGCACGAGAGCAGCCCATGATGTCCCTTTCTCTGTCCCCTCTGGGCTCCCTCCAGGTGTCCCTGGGTCTCCAGGGACACATCCTTTGAAACAACCTCAAGTAATAAGTGATGTTGATTCTCTCTCCTCTGCAGCAACACTTCTTTCCAGCATTGTGTTCTTTGTATTAAACAATAAATTGGTATGATAATCATCTTTTATTTTCCCATCATTAGGCAGGACACCAGGAATGTTACAGTAAATGATTTGAGTTCTCCAAGCTGAGGGAGGAATATCTTCAGTTGAATGAATGTAGGCATTTTGTTCTGGTTTTATACTCCCAGGTCTAGAGAGACATTCATCAGTCTTTGACCATCTCATGTCTGTGCTCTGAAGCAAAGCCTTTGCACACATGGGCTCTTGGACACTTGGTACCAGGTTTCCTGTGGCAGGTCAGAGCTGGGCTAGTCCCACAGCTGGGGTGGTCCAGCCCAGATGTGAGGCAATGTCCTCAGCCAGGGACCTGACTGGGGAGCTGGAGCTGTCAGTGCTGCAGACAGAGCTGTGACACGGATGGAATGAACTGCCAGGCAGGGTGGCAGAAGTGAGTTCATCTGGTCTGCAAGGACAGCAGCCTCCAAGCACAGAACAGCCCAGATCAGAACTCAGTCCAGACCTGTAAGGCAATTCAAGAGCCCATAATGAGCTGTTACTACTGCAGCGACAGCTAAAGGAGAAACAAAGACAGTGTGTGGCCATTGATGAATTTAATAACGGAAAGAGGTGAGAATCCCTGTGTCCTCTTGTCCTCCATCTTCACCCGCATGTGTCCCAGGAGTCCATGACTGGAGACAGGAATCTGGAGAACAACCAGCGGAGGATGGGGATCAAGTCAGGGGTCACTGGAACTGACACAATCCTCTCCAGTCTATGGGACAGCAGGGGCAGCATCCCAGGAGCTGAGACAGCAGGACGATGTCACAGGGAGGCCACTCTCCACCATCTTGGAAAGCTCATGGAGACTGGGGGGACTCCCTGAGCACTGGCAGCTCTCACACAGTATGTGCACTTTTCAAAATGGCCAATGGGTGAGCAGGGGAACTAAGGGCTGTGCCCCAGAACATGTCCACTGGGACCCCATTTCTGGGTGTCTGGAAGAGAAGGTGACGGGGTTTACCCAGGGCAGGCTGTGCCTGTCCATGCTCGTTGTTTTCTGTGAGGAAAGGACAGGGTTTGGATGTGGGCAGAGCAGTGGTGGTCTGATACTTGGAAGTCAGCAAGGCATTCGGTGTCATCCCCCACAACATTACTGTGTTCAAGGTAGGATATTACGGTCTGTGTCAGTGTGTAAGTAGATGGGTAAAAAGCAGTCTGGATGGTTGGGCTTAGAAAGGTACTATAGAAAGGGAGAAACTTTCCAGTCCTGAGGACAGTCAAGCACTGGAAACTGTTTCCCAGGAGTGCGCACTCACTCTGTCCCAGAAAGTGACCAAGATGTGTTTGGTCAAGCCCTAGTAATCTGGTCTGACCCTGCTTTGAGCGGGAGGTTGGTCAAAACATTTCCTGTCAACACATTGAGCCTGAATGACGCTGTCCTTTCATCCCCTTCATGTTTTCAGTTTAGACAAAGCTCTCAGGTGCTCCCTGACCACAGGAATAATTCACATGAGGTGCAGGGCTGCTTTACAAGTGCCCTAAACAGCCCTGACCACAACTTTTGCATCACTTTTCCTTTGCCCCAACCCAGGGTCTTTTTTGCTGTCCTAATTCCCTTGCAGAAAGAACTGCCCATATTGCTAACCCTTTCAGGGCAGGTTGTTCAAGAGGTGTCAGCATCCATGTACAGAGTCTGCACATCAGCCAGACAGCAAAGCCACCATTACAGAAATGGAGACGAGGCTCTTGACCAGCTCCTTGAACCCAGATATCAGCGTGACATGTCTGCTGAGACTGCAGGGAACACCTGAACTGTAAGTGCAGAGCATATGAGTCCTCGATGGGTGACTTGTCTCCTGATCCAGGTGGTGCTTTAGGCTGTGAAGAGAATCAAAACCAGCCATTTGACTGGGGTAGTTCCATTTTACAGGTGTCACACAGGGCAGATGAAGGGAGCTCAGAACTCCAGACTCTGCTGCACAGCTGGGACTGCAGAGACTGGAAATGCAGGTGACAGTGTGTGTCAGTGCACACCACATAAAGATTCTGGCTTCCTTTGTGCCTTTGTACCAAAGCTCAGCCTGCTCAGATTTTGAAAGGATTGCTCCAAACCCCTGTGTCCCAAATCTCTACAACTGTCTCTCCTCAACAGCCTTTTACCCCAGGAAGGGGAAAACTGCCAATGCAGGCACCAAACCAATGCCCAACCTGCCTGGAGAGCCAGGACAGTTGTGCCACACAACAGCAGCCTCTGAGGGAAGCTGGAGGTGATGGAATTGAAATGGTTTCAACCCAAATCATAGAACTGTAGAATCATTTAGGCTGGAAAAGACCCTTAAGAACATGGAGTCCAACCATAAATCAAACACTGTCAAGCTCACCACTAAACCATATCCAAAAGTGCCACATCTCCACATGTTTTAAATACCTCCAGCAATGGAAGCTCCAGTCCTGAGCTGGCAGGACACCATTGGCTGCAGTTGGGCATAAGATACTGGTCATGACTGTGAGTTCAGCCCTCGCTGGCAGAATGTCTCACACCCTCACTGAGGAGGGCAGGGGGTTGGGAGATGGGAGCACGTTTCAGTTTCCAGATCCCAGCACAGAGCCCAAACCATCCTGCCCTTGAACTCTGGCATCCCATTTCCTGAGATGCAAAGCTGGTGGCCTTCTGAGGATAATCAGGTTAAAAGGCATGAGAAGTCCTTCAAATGTCTGTGTAACTTATCTAGACACAGGGGTAACTCACCAGGTCTTTACAGCATTTCACTCGGCATCAGTTTTGACATAATGGGTGCTGTCCTGTGACTGCCCTTTCTGCACAAATGATCATAAAAACACAACCATTAAGTAAGACATGGCCATAGGGGGCTGTTATGGACAAGAAAGCTCACCATGAACTCTGCAGAGAGCAAAGAAGTTTATTATTATCACCATGAAGAACCAAGAAGCTCAAGGCCTCTTCTGAAGAGTGGGAGGCCCTGAGCAGCCGTGATTGGCCATGTGTAGGTGTGGGAGAGGGTCAGGGCATGTCAGGGAGAAGCAATGAGATGGCTGATGGCTTCAGTGAACCCTTCCAGCCATGTCTGAGCCCAGAAATGGAAAGCAGTTGATGTCTGCAGGTGGAGGAGGAACAGGAGGAAGATTTTCCTGGGAATATGGAAGGAAGAAAGGCCTCTCTTGGGCTACTCATGTATGGCAGTGCCATTTGCATGCTGTGGGCATGGCTGTGCCTGGGAGATGGGGAATGGCTGCTGCTGGGGTGTTTGTGCTCAGTCATGGCCCATGAGCTGACCCTGCTCTGCTCCTCTCTTACACTGCCCACACTTGGATGGTCCTCAGGAATCATCCATGAGCCTGGTAGATCCATGAACCTCCTGGAGTGGTGGGTATGGATCCAAATAGGGGATTCAAGCAAGTGTGGGACTGGGACATTGACGTGATTGGTGACCATTGCCAGGTGTATGAAAGAAGCTGGGTGAGTTGTGAAGAACTCACAGGCATTTGCAGCTCCACAGAAAACCACAGCCTTGCAGTTAAAGCAACAGCAATTGACATAAAACCCACCCCCAAAGCATGAAACACTCACAGTGACCACAGGAAAAGCCTTGTAAAACATTTGAGAAAAATCTACCAGTTCCCAGGGGTCAGGGCTCACCCATTGTGATGATGAACAAGCATCAAGGGCTGACATGGCATCAGAGCCACCTCCACATGGCCCTCACCACCTGTAACCAGTGTCTCCAATTCTTTCCTTCACCAGCCTCCAGGGACAGGGACCTGCACTGGTTGTTTCCTTCACAGCTGTGTTAGCAATGGCCCTTCATGGGGTCCCACACAGCCTCAGAAACTTGGGGTTTGCTTCTGCCTTTCACTTCATTAGAGATTTGTTTGTTGTTTCAGCATCTGCAGTTCAGGATCATGGCAGCAGAGGGCTCATTAACATCTGAAATGCTCTTACAAGGCAAGGCTCTGTGCATCTTTTTCCTAAAGGCTTCAAGTCTGTTGTTGATGATTAGAGAGATTTCAGAAATAGTAAAACAGAGGGCATTTCCATAATAAATAGCAATAAAGCTAAATTTCTTCTATTTCCTTCCATGAATGAATGAATTAATGAATGAATGAATAAATAAATAAATAAATAAATAAGAAGTATGTTGACACCTTCCTTTGCTTTGGATCTTTGTCTTCAGTTCTTCTTATTTTAATTTTCATTGACATTAGCTGACATACAATGAGCTTACAAGCAAGAAGCCAAGATCATTTTGTGTCTTGCATAGCGCCCCATGCTCTCTGAACATGCCCTGCCCAGGACTCCTCACACGTTGCCCAGAGTGAGTCACACTGAGGTGTTGGCTGGTTCACTGGCTGAGATGTTGGTTTAGATGGTCACCTACAGCACAGGTGGATCCTGCCCCATGATTGTCTCCTCTGCTCCAGTTAGAAACAAAGCCCAACATCACCATGGGATCATAAGAGAACTGAGGTTGAAGGGACCTCAGGAGTCTGCAGTCCAACCTGTCAGAAACTGGGTCACACCAAGGTGTTCAAGCCTTGATTCAATCAGAGCTTTAGCAGGACTAAAGAAGTGATCATCCCTTTGTACTCAGCACTGGTGAGGCCGCACCTTGAATCCTGGGGTCAGTTTTAGGCCCCTCATGGCAAGGAAGACATTGAGGTGCTGGAGAGAGTTCAGAGGAGGGTGACAAGGCTGGTGAAGGGTCTGGAGCACCAGTCTTATGAGGAGCGGTTGAGGGAGCTGGGGCTGTTCAGCCTTGACAAAAGGAGGCTGAGGGGAGACCTTGTCACTCTCCACAACTACCTGAAAGGAGGTTTTATCATGATGGGTGTTGGTCTCTTCTCCCAAGTAGCAAGTGATAGGACAAGAGGAAATGGCCTCAAGTTGCACACGGGGAGGTTTAGATTGGATATTAGGAAAAAAGTTCTGAGGAGAAAGGGTTTAGAAGCAACGGAACAGACTGCTCAGTGAGGTTGCGAAGTCATCATCACTGAAGGTGTTTAAAAGACAGATAGATGGTGCTCTTAGGGACATGGTTTAGTGCCAGATTTAGGTTATGGTTGAACTCGATGATCTTAAGGGTCCCTTCCAACCACAATTATTCTATGATTCTATGATAAGTCATTTTGGATATTTTCTTTCTCAGAGGACCATGCAACCTCCCTGAGAGCCAGGACTTTTCTGAGGGGTTGGAGAGATGTCTCACGGTCACACCAGCCAGTTCCACCAGCACCTGTCTGTCTCTTCCCAGACCAAACCTTTTCTCCATATCCCAACCTTCCAGGCAAATTTCTGGAACACAGCAAATGTTGTCCAGGTCCTCTGGGCCTGTTCAGAAGAGAGCAGCAGGCCAACATGTTGATGGGCTCTCTGTGCACCTCAAAGCTTTCCTGACCATTTTTCTCACTGCCCCACTTGCATCGAACCTTTCTGATCCTTAAGCTGTGGATGATGGGATTGAGCAGGGAAGTGGGCATGATGCAAAAAAAACCCTGTGTCAAACTGTCTTGGGAGAGCTGTTCTGGGCATCCCACAGTCAAGGACGAGGGTGCTGGCACAGGTGAGGTGAGAGGTCCAGGTGGAGAAGGCCTTGTGCTTGTCTACACTGGGATAAAGAGCAGTGATGCATTCATCTGATTGCCCATGTGAACAGGAAGCGGACCAGTGGCTCTAAAATGCCTTCCAGCCAGTTCTTTACCCATTGCAGATACACCATCCAGGCCAGGAGCTGCAGCTTCTCCAGGAGATGCTGTGGGATATGGTGTCAAAGGCTTTACTGCAGTCTAAGGACACAACACCCACAGCCTGTGTGGCGGATTCACTCCCCACCACAGACTTTCCCTCATCTGCTCAGCCGGTCACCTTGTCATAGAAGGAGATCAGGCTGGTCAAGCAGGACCCGCCTTTCACAAAGCCATGCTGATTGGGCCCGATTGCTCGTCTCGTATGGGTGACCTCACAGTCCTTTCCCAGCCATGTTCCTGCTGTTGGCCTATCCCCTGCAGAGGCAGAAGTGACCTCAAAGTCCCCTCCACAGCCATTGACTTCCTACTGGACTATGAGTTCCTGAGACACAAGTGACCACATGGCATCGTACCCAGCCATCACCCTCCTTGCGGTCCAGTGTGTGAGCAGATAGAACTGAGCTGCTTTCATCAAATGTATCCAATAGATTTCCTATCAAGGGTTTGAGTGCAGAAACGTTCCTCAGAGGAGCTGCTTTATTTATTCTGGGGCATTTTACATCTCTGCTTCTGACTCTTATTATTTTTCTCTTCTTCCTCTGTTTATTCTGATGTGAAAGAGCTCTCCAAGTAAAAGATTCATGGAATCCTACAATATCGCAGGTTGGAAGAGACCCCTGAACACCATCTCTGTCCCACTGACCTTTATGGCACCCCAAGGAATAGCTGATAGCATTTGTTCTCCCTTGGGTTCATCTCACCACATGCACACAGTGGACATGTACATGATGTGTATGTTTGCAACTCAGCCGTACAGTGACAACATGGACTTTTGACCCAGTATTTCATAGAATCATAAAATCTTTTGGGTTGGGAGGGGCGCACGAGGATTATGGAGTCCAGCTCCTGTCCCTGCACAGGACACCCCACAGGTCACCCCGTGTGTCTGAGGACATTGTCTAGTCTCCTCTTGAACACTGTCAGGTTGGGGCCGTGACACCTCCCTGGGAGCCTGTTCAGTGTCCAGCACCTCTGGGTGAAGAACCTTTTCCTCATGTCCAACCTGTACCTCCTGGCACATCTTCTGCCATTCCCTTGGGTTCTGTCATTGGTCACCAGAGAGAAGAGATCAGTACCTTCCCTTCCTTCTCCCCTTGTGAGGAAGCTGTAGCCACCATGAGGTCTCCTTTTAGTCTTTTCTTCAGCTCTGAGGCTGAGAAACCCCTTGGATTGATTTCTGAAGCAGAAAGGAGAGGCCATGACCTGCAGGCAATGGGAAGGGGGATCCTGTCCCTCACACACGGCTCAGGGCTCTTCCTGGGACCATGGGATGTGGGTGTGCAAGGCCCAGGGAAGGACAACACTGGGACAACAACTTCCAGCTTCCCCATGGGGCTGCAAGGAAGGAACGAGGCCCCAGTGCCATGAGGACAACATGGCTTCTCCTGGGCCTCAGTGGCAGAGACAGCTGCCATGGCCAAGGGGACAGAGACCTGGGTTCTGTGGGTCCCTTCCAGCCTTGCCAGCGCCCTTTGCCATCTCCACCACAGGCTGTTCCACACGGTCCTACCCCTGCCCCTCTTTCCCTGCAGGCTGCAGACACCCATCTCGCTTCCCCACCTGCTCTCACCCCAGCATTTCTGCACCTTCACTGCTGTGTCTGCACCCTCACTGGCTGCTCTTGGAACACAAACCATGGGCTGATCCAGCTCCCTCTGGGTGAGCTCTTGCACCACAGCACTGCCCTTCCACTGACATTTCTTCCTCTGATATCCAGTCCTCACTTTCCAAACTGCACTATGTGATATTTTTTTCCCTCTTCTGCTTTTTCCCACTACAAAGGAATACTCAGCCACCTCAGAAACTGCCCTTCATGCAGGGAACCCAACCCATTAGGCTTCTTGTGGTCTTTTACCTGACAGAAGACAAGTAACCTCACCACGATCTTATAAATCCCAGGACTGCTGCTGTTCTTTCAGTTTCTCTGACAGACATGACCATGTTCCTGCTGCTGTCCCGTCATGTACTCAGGTGGGATGGACATGACAACCCATCTCCAAGGCCTCTTCCCGGGTAGGGCCTGTGAGCACTTAGGGAGAGGCTCTTTCCCAGTCATGTCTCTGCTGCTGGGCTGTCACCTCCAGAGACAGAACTGACCTCACTGCCCCTTCACAGCCACACGCTTCTGTCTGGATTATGAGTGTCTGAGACACAACTGACCTCATAATACCATAACCATCCATCACCGTTTGGTCCAGGACCCTATCAGAAAACAGTATGATTGTTTTATCAAGTTTATCAAATATATTCTCTACTAGTAATTTGAGGGGAAAAATACTCTTCTGAGGAACCGTTGTATTTATGTTGACACCTTTAGAACTCCTTTTCTGTCTCTTATTCTTTTTGTTTTTCCTCTGCCTATTCTGTCTTCAAAATCCTCTTCAAGGGAAAGATTCATTGAATCGCAGAATAACTTGAGGTTTGAAGAGAGCCCTTGCCTCACTTGTCTCACTGTCCTGCTCCAGGCAGGGTGACCAGGTGAGGTTCAAGGGTTCAGGGTGCACTTGTCACATCATACAGAGGGAGAATAAAGACATTCAGCAGTGTTGGCCCAAGCGCTGGTTCCTGAGGGATTGCACTGGTAACTGGCTACACTGAGCGCTTTATATCACTGATGACATTTGGCTCGATTGTCCAGCCAACCTCCCACCCAGCTTCCAGTTCTCCAGCCCAGAGATCACTGATCTGGCTACTAGGACACCTTGGAACACCATGTCTGTGACCTTGTAAAATTCCAGGCATCGAGGCAGGCTGACCAGCCATTAATTCTCCTTCATGCTTTTCTTGCAGAAGGGTTTGACATTTGCTTTTTCCGAGGGCCTCGGAACCCTTCTGACTGTTTTGTCACTTTTGAGAGCACAATCCAGAATCACAGGCAAGGGTGGCAGAGCAGAATGGAGCACTTGCAATGATCCTGTCCAGGGCAGCTGAGATGAATCTCACTGGGGCAGTGAGGTTTGTTCCTGGAGTCACACACAGAAATGTCAGGTTCTGTCAAGCATCCATGTCTGACCTGGACTCGTGTACTCCTTCTGTACCCAGGGGTGCTCAGAGACAGTGTCTGTCCCTTTTACACATAGAGGCTGTAGTCTCAGTTTCTCTCTGGCCTCCTGTGACCACTCCCAAAGGATGGGAGGCACCTCAGCCCTGTCGTGTGTCAGCTGCTGTGCACCCATCTGAGATGTCCCGCGTCATGGGGAATGGACACGGGGATCACAGCTGGAGGATGCACAACCCAATGCTGCATCCAGGTGGTTTCTCAAAGGATGTTTCTTCCAATATGAAGTGACCTCAAGAGCTTGTTTGTGCCACAGGCATTCATGGAATCCCCAAGAACAGCTGCTGATGTTTGTCCTCACTTTGGTTCATCACACCTCACATACATGATGTGCGTGCTCACATCTCATCTGTACAATGCAAATGTGGATTTCTGACCTGCTCATTCAGTGTCCATCCATGGAGGGAAGAGCTGTGATCTGGGGAGAGAGGCCAGGGCTGGAAATGGTGGTTATGAGGGGCGTGACGATGCCCTGAGACAGCTTCTGAGGGGTGTCCAGTGCACAGGGGCACAGCCCAGCCCCTGCTCTGCTGGTCCTGCAGGTCTCTGGCAGGAGGCCTGGCTGTGAGAGGACACTGCTGTGTGCCAGCCCTACACACACACTCTGTTCAGATGTACAATGGTGTTTGAATCTGTGGTCACATTTGTGGGCATGTTCTTGAGATAACCTTTAGAAGAAGACCTAAACCTTCTGGCCCTTCCCATAGGAGATCACCTTTCTATCTGGAAAGGCTGTTGTGAGGCCACCTCTGTGACACAAGTGCCCATTGCCTGTCCCTGCCTGCGCTCACAGCACTGACACACAGCAGGATGGGGACCAAGCTGCCAGAGCACTCAGGCCTTGCACCAACACAAGGGATGAGAAGTAGACTGTGGGAGTGGAACCAAAACAGCTCTGGAAGAACAAGCGCTGGTGCTCCCTGGCAGGGCTGCCAGGCTGGACTCTTTTCCCCTCCACCCATGGACACAGAAACTGTCCCTGCAGCAAAAAATAGGCCTTCCAGGAAGAATCTCAGAGGAAAAAAATCACTGCAGAGCCCTTTATTTTGTTTAAATACACAGAGAACATGACTAAATATTGATACAACCAGTGGGTTGCAAACAAAAAGCAGAAAATGAATTACAAAGGGGATGAACAAAATATCATGACTAACTAAAAAATGAACACCACCAACACACTAAGAATCCTTGAGCTCCCGGTTCCTCATGCTGTAGATGAGGGGGTTCACTTCTGGAGGCACCACTGAGTACAGAACAGACACCACCAGATCCAGGGATGGGGAGGAGATGGAGGGGGGGTTCAGGCAGGCAAACATGGCAGTGCTGAGAAACAGGGTGACCACGGCCAGGTGACGGAGGCAGGTGGAAAAGGCTTTGTGCCGTCCCTGCTCAGAGGGGATCCTCACCACAGCCCTGAAGATCTGCACATAGGACAGCACAACAAAAATGAAACACATAGAAAATAAACAGGCACTAACCAAAAGCAGCCTAAATTCCCTGAGGTAGGAGTGTGAGCAGGAGAGCTTGAGGATCTGGGGAATTTCACAGAAGAACTGGCCCAGGGCATTGCCCTTGCACAGTGGCAGTGAAAATGTATTGGCCGTGTGCAGCAGAGCAGTGAGAAACCCAGTGGCCCAGGCAGCTGCTGCCATGTGGACACAAGTTCTGCTGCCCAGGAGGGTCCCGTAGTGCAGGGGTTTGCAGATGGCAACGTAGCGGTCGTAGGACATGATGGTGAGCATAGAGTATTCTGCTATTATCAGGAACACAAATGAAAAGAGCTGTGCAGCACATCCTAAAAAGGAGATGGTCCTGGTGTCCCAGAGGGAATTGGCCATGGATTTGGGGAGAGTGGTGGAGATGCAGCCCAGGTCCAGGAGAGAGAGGTTGAGCAGGAAGAAGTACATGGGGGTGTGGAGGTGCTGGTCCCAGGCTATGGTGGTGATGATGAGGCCGTTGCCCAGGAGGGCAGCCAGGTAGATGCCCAGGAAGAGCCAGAAGTACAAGAGCTGCAGCTCCCGTGTGTCTGTGAACGCCAGGAGGAGGAACTGGGTGATGGAGCTGCTGTTGGACATTTGCTGCCTGTGGGCATGAGGACCTGTGCAATGAGGAAAAGATTGTGACAAGTTAGAGGAGACTTCTCTGGGAAAAACCAAAGCCATTTCCTATAGACCCCCCTACCCCATCACATACAGAGACACTTTTCTTTTCCAGTAGAACGTCCTGACTGGAGCCCTCGTTGGTGCTTGATGAGTGTTCAATGAAGAGCAGGGTCTCTGTCCAGGGGCTCTTGAAAAGTCAGCCTGACCCTGTGTGATTGAGTGGGGCAGGGGCCAGTCCTGAGGTTCAGCTTTGTCAGCTGGAACCGCTCCTGGTGCAGAAGGGACTGTCAGCATCTGTATCCCCAGGCCTGAGAAACTGAGTTGGAGAGGTTTGGTGTTTCTCCAGCTCCTTCTCCCCTCCCACCCTGGGGAGTGTTGTTGGGTGTCAGAAACCCTCAGCATTTCTGCTGCACTCAGCGAGAACAGAGCGAGTCCTGTGAGACCAGAGGATGCCTGTAGGTCAGTGCAGAGTGAGGGCAGCTGGTCTGTCCCTCTGTCTTGCTCCAGCTGCCCTGGGCTGGCACCTTTCTGAGATGGAGCCTGATCACACTCCCATGTTACCCTGAAAAGCCACCAGGCACTGCTGAGAGCAGAGGGAGCCAACTCAGACCATGGCACGGCTCACCCTTTCCCAAGGTCTCGGCACTCCACATTTAGCCCTGGACACACGGCTCATTTCACAAACTCAACAACATTTTTGCTGTTGTAGCATCTCTGTGCATTTACATGGGGCTTTCAGATAACACAAGGATGCTGTAGGACAGGTTTGCATTCTAGGAAGAAACCTCACAGCTAGGAAGGAAATCTCAACGAGACAGTAAGGAATTCTGAAGATGGCATTTGATTCAGGGAGACTCACCTCATTCCCCAGCCCCACAGACTGCATTCCCCACACCCCACAGGTCAGAGCAAAGCTGGGAGACGTGTTCCCATGGACACACCTGCAGGAAAGGACCCACAAGATCAGGCTGTGACTCTGCAGCTGAAACTGCCATCCCCAGAGAGCCTGAGAGCAAGAACAAGATCCCAACAGCAGTGACCCAGAGCAGGGGAGCAAGAAGGACAATGCGGTGAGGGTGGGTGTGAGAGAGGCCAGGGCAGAGGCAGCCGGGCACTCAGACAGCGCCACCCTTCCCCAGCTGTGCAGCCACCTCCCAGACACCAACATTGCCGGGCAGCTGCTCTCAGCCCCTGTGCTCTGCAGAGGAACTGGAGCTCTGGCTGCACAGGAGCTGCTTCATGCCTTGGAGCGCCCGGCCCTGAGGGCAGAAGCTTTGCTGGGTGGGAGAGGAGGCCAGGGGGCTGCTCACAAGAGGGATCTGCACTGCAGGGGATCACAGGGACTTTTCTCTGTTCTCCCTCCCATAGAATTCCTGGCTTAATTTCCTCTCATTTCTGATCATTCTCCCCCTTGGAGGTGTTTCCCTGTCCATGTCTCTTCCCTGTCAGTGCTCACAGACCCCATCCCACCCTCTGTGCCCTCCCCCTGGCCCTACAGATCCTGCCTGTTCACAGGGCACTGCCTGGGGGCATCTTCTTGTTTGCAGGTTGGAAAAGAGGACAGGTCAGACTAGGCTGACGGATCCAGCAAAGGTGAAGCAGGTGCTGTGCACAGGCAGAGGGGTGGTGAAGGGATGTTATGAGCCTTCTGGCAGATGTACTGATCACTCACAGTTGCAGTTCAGGAGTCTCAGTGACCTGTCTAAGCATGAGAGCTCATTTTTACTTTATCCTTTCCTGCACCCTCACCCCTTGGGATAGGAAACTGAAAAGAGAGACTCAGGAAAGCTCCTTTTCTGTCTGGTAATCCTTGCACTGATCTTGTCCTTGAGGCATCCCCTTGGAAAAATCTTGGGGTGATCTGGAGCTGTGAGCAGCCCTGACCCACAGAGCACCCTCTCCACAGCAGAAACACATTTCCTGCCCTATAGCGTTTGCTCCTTCATGTGACATCTTCTCCCCTCAGTATTGTTGGTCTCTCCCCGGGCAGGCTGAGCGCTGACCCTGGCAGGTGGCAGAGTCCCTGCCCCAGCACAGCCCTGGGGTGCAGGGACCCTGCTCTGCAGGACAGCCCTGGGCACCCCTGGGAGCTCCCCCTGCAGTCACCCTCAGCAGAAGTTGCCATGATGCACTTTCCCCTTGATGGTGCCGCAGGGAAGCCCTGCTCTGGAGTGTGTTCTTCTCTACAACAGAGATACTGTGAGAGAGACCTGACAGATCCTGTAAATTGTGGGATGGATCATCTTTAGGGTCTCCCTCCAGGAAATGCAGCTGCATTGTCCTACAGCCAGAGACTTACCATGTTAGAACTGTGAAGATTTGTCTCTCAGTGAGCCCTCAGCAACGAACCACCTACATTGCCTTTCCCCTCTCTCTGCCTGGCTCCTGTGCCCTCAGTGCTGCAGGCAGAGCCCTCAGCCCTGCTGCGCTGTGCAGAGGAGCTGCTCCTGGGCAGAGCTGTCTCTCTGCAGCGCTGCCGCTTGCCATGAGCTCCCTGTGTCCCAGGAGCCCAGCCCAGCTCAGCAGCATAGGAGCAGCCCATGAAGTCCCTTTCTCTGTCCCTTCTGGGCTCCCTCCATGTGTCCCTGGGGCTCCAAGGGCACATCCCTTCAAACAGCCTCAAGTAATCAGTGATGTTGATTCTCTCTCCTCTAAACAGACATTTCTTGCCAGCATTGTGTTCTCTGTATTAAAAAATAAATCAGTATGAGAATCATATTTTCTTGTCCCATCATTAGGCAGGACACCAGGAATGTTACAGCAAATTTCTGTAAACTGTGGATGGGAAATTCTTCATTTGAATGAGTTTAAGCATCATATTCTGGTTTTATACTCCTAGGTCTAGAGAGACATTCATCAATCTTTGACCATGTCATGTCTGTGCTCTGAGGCAAAGCCTTTGCACACATGGGCTCTTGGACACTTGGTACCAGTTTCTTGTGGCAGGTCAGAGCTGGGCTGGTGCCACAGCTGGGGTGGTTCAGCCCAGATGTGAGGCAATGTCCTCAGCCAGGGACCTGACTGGGGAGCTGGAGCTGTTAGTGCTGCAGACAGAGCTGTGACACGGGTGGAATGAACTGCCAGGCAGGGTGGCAGAAGTGAGTTCATCTGGTCTGCAAGGACAGCAGCCTCCAAGCACAGAACAGCCCAGATCAGAACTCAGTCTGGACCTGTAAGGGAGTTCAATGGCCCATAATGAGCTGTTACTACTGCAAGAACACTTAAAGGAGAAACAAAGACAGTGTGTGGCCACTGATCAATTTAATAAGGGAAATAGGTGAGAATCCCTGTGTCCTGTTGTCCTGTATCTTCACCAGCAATATGTCCAGGCCTCTGTGACTTGAGACAGGAATCTGGAGAACAAGCATCATAGGATGGGGATCAAGTCAGGGGCCACTGGAACTAACACTACCCTTTCCAGTCTATGGGACAGCAGGGGCAGCATCCCAGGAGCTGAGACAGCAGGACGATGTCACAGGGAGGCCACTCTCCTACCATCTTGGAAAGCTCATGGAGACTGGGGGGACTCCCTGACCACTGGCAGCTCTCACACAGTGTGTGCACTTTTCAGAATGACCAATGGGTGAGCAGGGGAACTAAGGGCTGTGCCCCAGAACATGTCCACTGGGACCCCATTTCTGGGTGTCTGGAAGAGAAGGTGATGGGGTTTACCCAGGGCAGATTGTGCCTGTCCATCCTCTTTGCTTTCTGTGAGGAAAGGACAGGGTTTGGATGTGGGCAGAGCAGGGGTGGTCTGTTACCTGGAAGTCAGCAAGGCATTCAGCGTCATCCCCTACAATGTGCTTGTGCCCAAGTTAGGATATTATGGTCTGTGTCAGTGTGCAAGTAGACGGGTAAAAGGCAATTTGGATGGTTTGGCTTAGAAGGACAATAGATAAGGGGAAAAACTTTGCATTCCTGAGGACAGTCAAGCACTGGAAGCTGTTTCCCAGCAGTGCGCATCCATTCTACATCAGAAAGTTACCACAATGTGTTTGTATAGACCCCTCACTAATCTGGTCTGACTCTGCTTTGAGGAGGAGGTTGGTCAACACACATCCTGAGGTGCCTTTGAGCCTGAATGATGCTGTCCTTCCTTCCCCTTCATGTTTCTGATTTGGAGAAAGCTCTCAGGTTCCCTCTGATCACAGAAATGATTCACATGAGGAGCAGGGCTGCTTTACAAATAACGGTAAACAGGCCTGATCACAACTTTTCTATCATCCTTTTTCATTTGACCCAACCCAGCTGCTTCTTGTTTGCTGTCCATATATCCCTCCAGAAGGAACACACCACCTTGCTCATCCTTTCAGAGCAGGTTGTTCAAGAGATGTCAGCATCCATGTACAGAGTCTGCACATCAGCCAGGCAGCAAAGCCACCGTTACAGAAATGCAGACGAGGCTCTTGACCAGCTCCTTGAACCCAGATATCAGCGTGACATGTCTGATGAGATTCCCAGGAACACCTGAACTTTAAGTGCAGAGCATGTGAGTGCTGGTTGGGTATCCTGGCTTGTCTCCTGACCCATGTGGTGCTTCAGTCTGTGAAGAGAATCAAAACCAACTTTTTCACTGGGTTAATTAATTTTACAGACTGTCACACTGATCAGATTTCCTGAGCTCCTTCACCCTCCATGACTTTACCACATCACCACTTCTACCTGCCATCCCCCAGTATGTCAAAGTCTTCTCCTCTGGAGTCCACCAGGCTGTGCTCTGCTGCTGGCCTTCCTCCCTCACCTCTTGTGCCTGGGACCCCACTGTGTCTTGGTCACAACAGCCAAGGTGGACACTCATGTTCACATCCCTCACCAGCTCTTCCTTCTTCGTTGGTACCAGATCCAGGTGAGCATCACCCTTGTTGGCCCATCAGGCAGCTCTCTTAAGCATTTGGCCCAAGATCCTTTGGACTGTTGGCACCTGCAGCCAGTGACTGTCATGGCAATTACAGTTCCCCATAGGAACCTGGAGACTTTAATGCATTGCTGGAAGAAGATCTTCTTCACGATCAATAATTTTGTAACATCCAACGCACTGTCACCCTGTGCTGGGTTTATGGCAGTCTTGGAACTGGGGGTGGGTGTCTCTGTGCTACAGTTGTCACCTCTCCGAGAAGACAACAGGGGACTGAGCAATGTCACACAGAGCCAATTTCAGTTGGCTCCAAGATGGACCCACTCCTTGCGAAATCTGAGCCACTCAGTGATTCTGGCAGCACTTCTGGGATATTGTATTTGAGAAAGGGTAAAAAACACTGCACAACAGCAGGTGGGAGAGAGGAGGGAGGAAAGGTGAGAGAAAAGCACTGCAGACACCAAGGTCATATCCCACAGGACCCAAGCAGGTCCCTCAGCAGGCCAAAGCTTGCTCTCCTGAAATCCTGCTCTTGGCCTTGTTATCATCTCCCAGGAGCCTCAGCTCCACTTTCCCATCCCTGGCTGTTCCATCCTGACCAACTCTTCCTGGTTTGTAAGTGTGAAGCCCCATAGGGCACCTCACCCCACTGACTCCTCAGTCCCCCGTGTCAGGAAGATGTTGTCAATGACCTCAAAACCATCTCGGATGGCTGGTTTCTTGGAGATATTCGGGTATCTCAGATCTGCCACAAGGACACGGCCCTGAAAACATGAAGCTTCTTTTATTTGTCTGAAGGAGGCCTCATCTAATTCCTCTGCCCGATCAGTGAGCCAGTGATGTCCATTAACCACAGCATTGCCCAGGTTGTTCTGCCCTCTCATGCTGACTCCTCAACCTTCAGCTGACATTGTCTGTCCCCAGGCCGAGCTCCACACATTCCTACTGCACAAAGGGAAACTTCAGAAAATCTACACCTCAAGCATTATGAGTATCAGACCCCCAAGACCCCACAGTATCTCCGAGATATGGTATTTATACTGTCCCCTAACTCCTCATACTGTTATGTTGGGACATACATCCTCATCTGGATAAGCCATCTACATGCAAACATTAACAGCTGATCAAAAGGAGTTTCAGTCAAGGGAGAGTCCAGACCTGGAAAAACTTTTGGGGTTGCCCCTCAGAAAGCTCTGAGAGTCCTGGAGGTTGGTGCCCCTTATATATTGTGGCACGAGGGACTCCCAAGGCAAGTGGTCTCTGTGCTGGTCACAAGTGGAGGGGTCTGCGGCTGCAACAGACAAGGGAGAGTCCAGACATTGAGAAAATTTGGGATTCTACCATTAGAAAACTCTGAAGTTTCAGAAGATGAACTGTCCATTTTTTTATCAGGGCAGGAAAACAACGTCCTGCATCAGTACAGAGCAAGACCTAACACGCTGAGCACTGACCCTGAGGAGAAGGGCCTGGGCACTACAGGGTGCCCACACAAGCCCGTGGTGCGCGCTCACCATGAACAAGGCAGCTGCACACGGGGCTGCATGAGGAGGAGCGTGGCGACCCAGACACCTGGAGTTCTCATCCCATTCGGTTCAGCACTGGTGTGACCCCACACACACGGGGGTGTGCCAGTGTGCGACGTCCCAGTTTGGAGAAGCAGGGAGGAACTGGAGAGTGCAGGGCTCTGCCAAGGCAGGTTCAGCACCTTGTGCACATGGTGTGGGATGCTGAGGGACCTGGGCTGCTTTGGCCCAGCAGCGCGGGGGAGGATGCAGCAGTGCAGGAGTAGCCTGAGAGTGCTTGAAGGGTGGTTTCAGAGATGGTGGAGGTTTTCTGCATAGTGGGAAAGTTCTTGAGAAAGAAATAATGGCCCAAAGTGCAGCTGGGGAGGTCCAGGCTGGACATGAGCAGAAAGGAATGTGACTGGAAGGGCAGTGCTGTGGTGGAGCAGGTCAGCAGAGGGAGTCTGCATCAGCTCAAGGCTTTGTGCTTCAAGGAACAGGTGGGGAGGATGCAGAGATCTCAGCAAAGGAAGGAAGATGCTCAGACAAGAGCAAGGTGGGGCAGCAGGGGGGATGTCTGCAGCCTGCAGGGAAAGAGGTGCAGGGGATGCCACAGCACAGGACAGGCTGTGGTGGAGATGATCAAGGGATGTAAAGAGGCTGAAAGCCCCCTCCAGACATGAGCTCCTTCTCCCCTTGGCTATGGCTGTTGTCTCCACCTCTGATGCCTGTGAGGAGACACCTTGTCCTTCCAGCACAGGGGCCTCACGGCCTCCTTGTCCCCAGCCAGGAACCTGGGAGGTGTGGGACCATAGTCCTGCCCTTGGCCTTGCACAGCCCCACATCACACTGTCCAGGAAGGGCCCTGGGCAACGTGGGAGGGACAGGATCTGACTTCCCATGGTATGAAGTCAGGGCTTGGCCCTTTGATTAATGAAAGACATCCAGGTTTACTCAGCATCAGAGCCATCTTTACTTTGCTCTTCCTGATCTGTTATCACTGCTTCCAGTTTTCTTCTGTAACTGACCCTGGGGATGCTTTCTCAGTTGTGTCCCTCAGTGGGACCCATTAACATTACAAGAAACTTTGAAGCTTAGATATGATTTTGACTTCTTGAGGGGTTTCATCATCTTCCTCCAGGGCCTGAGGTCCATGGACTCAGCACCAAACCCACTAGAGGGGTCATTAAAGCGCCTTGGGCTGCTCCTGTGCTGCTGAGCTGGGCTGGGTTCCTGGGACAGAGGGAGCTCCTGGCAAGCGGCAGCGCTGCAGAGAGACAGCTCTGCCCAGGAGCAGCTCCTCTGCACAGCGCAGCAGGGCTGAGGGCTCTGCCTGGGGATCTCAGGGAGACGAACAAGGCAGAGAGAGATTAAAGGTGGTCAGGATTGGGAGGATGACTGAGAGCTCACTGGATGAGAAACCTTTGCAGTCCTTGCCATGGTAAGTCTCTGGGTGCAGGGTAATGCAGCTGTAGCTCCTGGAGCCATCTCCTAAAGTTAGTCAGGCACAGCTGGTGGGATCTGTAAGGAGGGGTCTCTTGTCAGGCAGTGTTGAACAGCTGTGAAGCCGGGTGAGCACCCAGGGGTGCCCAGGGCTGTCCTGCAAAGCAGGGTCCCTGCACCCCAGGGCTGTGCTGGGGCAGGGACTCTGCCGCCTGCCAGGGTCAGTGCTCAGCCTGCCCGGGGAGATCCCATGGCAGAAGCTGTGGGTGGAAGGAGCGACCCCCGGCAGGGCAGGCAGGGAGCTTGTGGGGTTGAAGGGTGCTGTGTGGGTCAGTGCTGCTCAGAGCTCCAGATCAACCCCACAGACATGGCAGAGGGTCCTTCTGAACAATGAAATCGAGACAGGAATAGCTGAAAGGGAAGGAGTCTGTGCTTTCAGTTTTCCGGTCTTGGTTGTCTGGGTGTGCAGTGGGAGATGGGGATTTATTTCTCTCTTTGGAGAAGACACTGAGACCCCAGTTCTCGTTAGGACTTGTCTGAGCTGCTCCTGAGCCCCTGCACACACAGAGCTGCCCCTGGGCAGCGCCAGGAGGTGTGAGCAGGACAGAGCTGAGCACACAGCGGGTGGGACGGGGTCTGTGACACTGACAGGGAGCAGATCCAGGGACAGAGACACAGCTGCAGGCAGCACAGACATGGGCAGGAAGAGTTAACTGCTACCAGAAATGCTGGGGACAGGATTTAGGAACTTCTCTCACATCCCCCGCAGTGCAGACACATTTCCCAGTGCTACCCCTGGTCTCCTCTCCTCCCCAGCAGAGCCTCTGCCCCAAAGCCATGGGGTCCAGGTCACAAGTCTCCACCTCAGCAGCTGCACCTCCAGGTGAAGGGTTCCTGGAACGTGGTACACAAAAAAGGTGCTAAAAGTACTTGGTCTACAGTGTCATTATGTGAGTGGCAGCAGCACAGCTGGGTAAGGAGAAGGTTCCACAGCATGCCCGTCTGCCTTTCTGTCCTTGCATTATTTCTCAGAAGCACTGCAGTGTTCTTCCCTGTTTCTCCATCTGTTCCTGGTGCTCTTGCTCTCTGGGGTTGGGGAGGAAGTGTGGGTCAGTTTTTGTTCTGACACCAATTCAGTGGATCTTGCCCCAGAACTGTGTTCATGGAAACAAGATGCCCCAGCTGTGTTTTAAACTGTGATGAACTGTTTTTTTTCATTTGGTAGAAACAGAATGAGCAGAAACATCCCTCCATCAGGGAGTGGGTTTTCCATGAGAAACAGCCTGTTTATTTTCCTCAGAGAAGCCTCCCCTAACTTGTCACTGTCTTTTCCTCGTTGCACAGGTCCTCATGCCCACAGGCAGCAAATGTCCAACAGCAGCTCCATCACCCAGTTCCTCCTCCTGCCGTTCACAGACACACGGGAGCTGCAGCTCTTGTACTTCTGGTTCTTCCTGGGCATCTACCTGGCTGCCCTCCTGGGCAACGGCCTCATCATCACCACCATAGCCTGGGACCAGCACCTCCACACCCCCATGTACTTCTTCCTGCTCAACCTCGCCCTCCTGGACCTGGGCTGCATCACCACCACTGTCCCCAAGTCCATGGCCAACTCTCTGTGGGATACCAGGGTCATTTCCTATGCAGGATGTGCTGCACAACTCTTCCTGTTTTTCTTTTTAGCTTCAGCAGAATTTTACCTTCTCACCATCATGTCCTATGACCGCTACGTTGCCATCTGCAAACCCCTGCACTACGGGACCCTCCTGGGCAGCAGAGCTTGTGTCCACATGGCAGCAGCTGCCTGGGCCACTGGGTTTCTCAATGCTCTGCTGAACACGGCCAATACATTTTCACTGCCACTGTGCAAGGGCAATGCCCTGGGCCAGTTCTTCTGTGAAATTCCCCAGATCCTCAAGCTCTCCTGCTCACACTCCTACCTCAGGGAAACTGGGCTTCTTGTGGTTAGTGTCTGGTTAGGATTTGGGTGTTTTGTGTTCATCGTGGTGTCCTATGTGCAGATCTTGAGCGTCGTGCTGAGGATCCCCTCTGAGCAGGGACGGCACAAAGCCTTTTCCACCTGCCTCCCTCACCTGGCCGTGGTCTCCCTCTTTGTCAGCACTGGCATGTTTGCCCACCTGAAGCCCCCGTCCATCTCCTCCCCATCCCTGGATCTGGTGGTGTCTGTTCTGTACTCGGTGGTGCCTCCGGCAGTGAACCCCCTCATCTACAGCATGAGGAACCAGGAGCTCAAGGATGCCGTGTGGAAACTGACAACTGGATTTCTTCTGAATCTATAAACTGTCTGTCTTCTACATAAGAAGACATTCTCATTGCAGGTTCATCCTGTGTGCAGTATTTTTTGTCTCTACTTGTGAGTTTGGATTTTTTTATGATAATATTTTTATTCCCTTTGTAATTCACTGCCTGCTTTTCTTTTCTCAGTGAGTGGCTGTGTCAATGTGGAATCATGTTCTCTGTGTTTAAGCAAAATAAAGGATCCTTCACCAATAATTTTCACTGACATTCTTTCTCCAAGACCTTTCTGGAGCTGCAGTGATAGTTCCCATGCGCATGGGTGGAAGGGAAAAGAGTCCAGCATGGCAGCCCTGCCAGGGAGCACCAGTGCTTGGTCTTCCAGAGCTGTTCTGGTTCCACTCCCACACTCTCCTGCTCATCACTTGTGTTGGTGCAAGGCCTGAGTGCTCTGGCAGCTTGGTCCCCGTCCTGCTGTGTGTCAGTGCTGTGAGCGCAGGCAGGGACAGGCAATGGGCACTGCTGTGACAGAGCTGGCCTCTGTAACAGTACTTCTATAAAGAAAAGTGATCTCCTATGGGTAGGGCCTGAAAGTTCTTCTCCCTAGGTTCTTCTCCCAAGAACATGCCCAAGAAAGTTACCCACAGATGAAACACCATTGTTCAGCTGATCAGTGTGTGTGTGCAGGGCTGGCACACAGCAGTGTCCTCTCACAGCCAGGCCTCCTGCCAGAGACCTGCAGGACCAGCAGAGCAGGGGCTGGGCTGTGCCCTGTGCACTGGTCACCCCATCAAATCTGCGCTAATCATCATGGACTAATCCCTCTAGCCCAGATCTGTCACCCCAGTTCAGAGAGGTACTTTGTCCCTACGGTACATACAGGCTGGGGGACGAGATGCTGGAGAGCAGCTCTGCAGAGAGGGATCTGGGAGTTCTGGTCAACAGGAAATTGAACAAGAGCTACCAGTGTCCTTGGAACCAAGAGGGAACCGTGTCCTGGTGCATCCAGCACAGCACAGCCAGCCGGGCAGGGCAGCCGGGCGGGGGGGTGGATTGTCCCGCTCTGCTCTGCGCTGGGCTGACCTCAGGATATAAAGCTACTGGAGAGTGTCCAGAAGAGGCTGCAAATTTGGTGAAGGGTTTGGTGGGGAAGCCGTTGAGGAGTGGCTGAAGTCTCTGGGTTTGCTTAACTGGAGCAGAGGAGACTGAGGGCAGAGCTCATGGGGCTGCAGGTTCCTCAGCAGTGGAGCAGGAGGGGCAGGGCTGAGCTCTTCTCTCTATGACAGTGAGAGAAACCGAGGGAATGGCAGAAGATGTGCCACGTCTTCCTGCACCAATCTCTAGGCACTTGAAGGACAAGGAAAGGATTGCTGAACAGAAATGATTGGAAAATCCTATGAGTCCCAAGAAATGCTCTGAACCCATTTGAGAGCTTTAGATCCCTGGGAAAGAGATCAGTGACAGTGCAGCCCATCCAGCTGCATCTCTGTCCCTCACTGAGCAGCACAACCAGTCTGCAGTCACTCCATGGTTCTGCAACCAACCTGTTCTGCAGAGCATCACTGCCAGTTTGGGGCCCTGTGGGGAGCACAGGGAAGGGGCCAGGAGCACCAGAGCAGATCAGAGGAGGGATGGGGGAGGTCAGACAGGAGCTGACCTGGGCTGGAAATGGCCTTGGAGAGAAAAACGCTGGTGTTCAGCTGCCCCAAGATTATACCCAGAGTTCAGGGTGCAGGGCCAGAAGTCCTTGCTGTCCTGGTGCTTCACCAGGCCTGGGAAGTAGCTGGAGAAGGATTGGTGTCCCCCACTTGCCATCTCTTAGTGCATCATCCCTCGTGAAGGGTGTCATGGAAAGCAAGTCTGAGATCCTGTGTCAGGACTTCCACTGAAGAAAGTATTCACCCAGAAGCCACATCATTTGGCTCTGGTACTTCAGTCCTGGTGCTCATCACATGTCCTTAAGACAAACTTATGCACCCCTCTCGTCAACCTTAACCCGAAAGTCACCCCTAGACAAGGCTCCTGAGCTGTGGCTGAGCAGGAGAACTGGGGTCCAGCTGTGACCAAGAGAAGGACAAGACTTGTCCTGGGTCCTCTAAAGGGCTGGTAGCCTCTGCGATCTCCACTAGAAAAGGCAGCATGCAGGAAACCGTAGACCATCCCCTGCCCTTTGGAGGCCCCTAGGAAATGTTCCTCTCTCCAAATATCCAGCCCAGCTTGTCACTGCGTGAACAACCATGAGAAATTGCCCCTGGACCCTCACTCCAGATCCCATCTCCTCCACCCCATACAGGCAGTGCTCTCCCCCTTGTCACTGAGGTGGTTCCAGGGACCCAAGTGATACCTGTAGGAGGAGAGGTTGGGTAGGGATATGGTGTCCTTTAGTGCTCCTCATGGTACCTCCTCCTGCGCTTTGTGCCACTGCTCACAACCCTCTGAGCCTGGATGTTCAGTCAGTTCTCAGTGGTGCTAAACAGGAATATGCCCATGAGCATATTGGGCTGCACTGGGAGAAGCGTGGCCACCCAGACAAGGGCAGTTATTGCCCATCTTGACTCAGCACTGGTGTGGTCACATCTGGAGCGGTGTGTCCCAGTGTGAGGTTCCCCATGTGGCCAGAGAAAGTCTGGGTCACATGTGAAGATGTTGAGAGACCCAAACTTCTTCAGCCTGGTGAAGAGGAGGCTGAGGAAATGTGCTGTTTTTACTTAAACTGAGTTAATATTATTCATGCATTTTCCTTCACATCCAGTACAGTCTTTTGTTTAGATTTACTATGAGAATAGTGAGATAATGCTGTTTCTTCCCTGGATAGAGTTCATTTTTCATTTTAGCAGCTTCACAGTGTTTGCCATTTGCTGTGAAAGGAATGTCAGAACTCACTGATATCTTGGCTGTTGTCAGGGAAACCAAGGACTTCTTTGGCCATCCAGCTGCAGATGCAGATTGGCAGGAGGGGACACAGACAGGACAGCACCTGGATTGACATGCAGGCTGGTCAATGAAAT